>NW_015389737.1:148214-151544 GCF_001527695.2 Protobothrops mucrosquamatus | reverse complement strand
TTTTTTTTTTTTTTTTTTTTTTTTTTTACTAACCACTCCACTTTCCAGGTCTTTCTTCAAATGACACTTAAAATGAATTTCCTGTGCCTGCTAGAAATGTACTTCTCCAGTCTTCTGTTTTCAATATCACTTTATTTGAATGTCCAAAGGTTTGTATAATAATCAATAGAAAAAGGTGGTTTAGGTAATTAGAATAGAAAATGTAGTAATATTCCATTGAAAAATGGCCAACCTAGAAAAACTAAAGTGGCTTATTCTAGCACTGTTAATGCACCATCCAGCATCCAGCCATATTGCCTGAATATCTCTAGGTCTCCATCCAAAAAAACTCAATAGGTTTTTTTGGGGGAACCAATAAAGGAGAATATCTGTAGCTCAAGGTTGAAATGAGGGGTCCTTTCTGCTCTCTGAGCTTGGTTGTTTTGCTGCAGACGTTTCATTGCACAGCATAGCATAGATGGTGCTACCTAGTTTGTGTAATGCAATGTCTCCAAGAAAAAAACAACCAAGCTCAGAGAGCACCAATGACCATCACCACCACCCAAACTCAAAGGGAACACCATTTTTGTCATCTTCAAGCACTTAGAGCAGTGATGGCGAACCTTTTAGAGACCGAGTGCCCAAACCACAATCAAAACCCAATTATTTATCGCCGGGTGCCAGTGGGCGTGGCTGTGGTGGTCATGGCAGACTGGGTGGGTGTGGCCAAAGTGGTCCTGCGGGTTGAGGCAAGGCGAGGCAGGGCAGGGGTGCCATTGCCATGGGGCAAGGCAAGGCAGGGGCTGGAGTGGCTCCTGCCTGATACCATCGGCCCCCGCACACAGAGGCCAGCGAGTGCATGGGGGCTGATGGTGTCCATCAGCAGCCACAGCCTGCCGGCCCCTCAACCGGTGCACTCTGGGGCTCCGCAGCCGCCGGCAGCAGTTCAGAGAAGCTGCCTCTGAGCTGGACGGCCAGCCGACAGCTGAGGAGGCGATGCAGTGGGTCATGCTTGGGAAAAGGAGAGCATGCGAGGCCACGAGGGACGGGACAGGGGGAGAGAAACCAGCCATGCCAGGATGCATCCGGCCACGTGGGACCTCGGCAAGTTAGCAGGCGGCTGGTTGAAGAGGGACAGTTGCTATCTCTGGGGCATGGCACGTGTGCCCACAGAGAGGGCTCTCAGTGCCGCCTCTGGCACGTGTGCCATAGGTTCACCACCACTGACTTAGAGTCTATTGTTTCATGATAATGAATATCCATTCACTAATTGCAGCCAAATGGATGCCAGTGGACCTTAACCTCCACAAATGATGTAATCCTGGTTAAAAGGGGAAAAACTAAAGCTTGAGTGTCCGAGAGGAGATCTTTTGGCTGAGCAGCAAGTTCAGTTTGAAGACATTGAGGTGCCATCTGCAAAACCAACCAAAACATTCAAAATCAAGCTGGCATTCAAAGTTCAGATATTCTACTTAGTCCCTTCAAGTACGGAGGGGAATGATACGAGCCCTGTGTTTATATATAAACTTATAATTTTAGGTCTCTTGCTCAGTCTTCCAGCTTTGTTATCCAATTTATATTTGAAATAACACCAGCAGAAATGCAATCAAACAGATCTTTCTGCAGTTTTGCGATTAGATTCCACCAGAATATTAATCAGTGCTTCAAACTCAGCTAACTGCAAACATTTAAAAGGCCTCGTTAGAGCGTTCGGGCAATGCAAGATAAGCAAATAGTCTGGTTGTATTTTTCGAGCAGCACAAACTTTAGAATCAAAGATGCTGATTTCTTTTTAATATTGGACTAAGGATATTTTTGGCATGCAGTTTTGAGAGATGAACCATCCAGTCAGAGCTAAAGAAGCTTCTTGGATGAGAAGTGAAACGGCTTCAAAGAAAAACAAGAAAGTCCAGTTGCCTCATGAAAAAAAAAAAGCACCTTTGGTGATATGCAGGTTCTGAGGTTTTGCTTGATAAAAAATACAGGAAACCAGAAGTTGCCTTCAAGATTTACGTTTTTATTCAGCCGAACAAAGACGGGCTTCTCTAAAAGAGAGAAAAAGCCCCAAATATCAGAAAAGCCTTATTTTTATACCTACTTTGATTACATAAGCAATTCACCCAGCAAAGCTGACGCAGATAAGATAAAGACTTCGCCCTTTAAGGCTGGCACACTGTAGATAAGAAGGAAAAAAGCAGAAGTAGCTAGAAATGTTACCTTTTGGGTGTTCCCCCAACACACCATATGTTCCTTTTTGAGTGGCTTGGGTGTTTCCTTAAGACAGGGGTAGGCAACCTTGGCTCTTTTATGACTCGTGGACTTCAAACTCCCAGAATTCCTGAGCCAGCCATGCTGAGGGGAAAGGGAGAGGTTTCCAAGCTGAGCCGTGCTGGCTCAGGAATTCTGGAAGTTGAAGTCCACGAGTCATAAAAAGGCCGTAGTTCCCCCATGATGGCTCAGGAATTTTGGGAGTTGAAGTCCTCAAGTCACAAAAGGGCCATCGTTTCCCACTTTTGCCTTAGCCCAGGGGTAGGCAAACTTGGCTCTTCCTGGAAGAGTCACAACGTCTCTTTGTTGGTTTTTGGAGCCTGACAATACTCAACCCAAGACGGGTAGGCAACCTTGGCTCTTTTATGACTCGTGGATTTCAACTCCCAGAATTCCTGAGCCAGCCATGCTGAGGGGAAAGGGAGAGGTTTCCAAGCTGAGCCGTGCTGGCTCAGGAATTCTGGAAGTTGAAGTCCACGAGTCATAAAAGAGCCAAGGTTGCCTACCCCTGCTCTAAGACACCATATGTTCCTGGATGGGTTAGGATATTGGGTGTTTCCTTCGCTGTCCTGTTATGACCTTGCATTCATGGTTCTGCAAGTGGCCAGAGATAGCGGGGCCATCTGAACATGTTCACAATTGCTACTGTCCCCTAAGTCCAGGTCAACATTGGGACAGCCATGAACTGGATGACTGAGAATTTCCACAGACATGTGATTCCTAGGATTTGGGAAACCTTCAGTCCCACCACAGAGCTTGTGCAGTGGTCTTAATTGAGAGTATCTCCACCAACCTCATCTTCTTCACAAACAGAACAAATGGAACCTGCAACTACAAATGAAGGGAAAAGAATAGGATCACGTCCACCTTATCTGACTGGTAGATGTCCTTAGGAAGAGGCAATCTTGGAGATAACCCAGCCCAGAGCTGTGCCATATTTGGCATTACCAGCATGTGAGCAACTCACCCTTTAATTCCTTCAGCTCCCATGCTTTTGTGTCTCCAGGCTGGGGGAGTGGGGCAAGCATGAAGGAGAATATAATAGCTAGCAAAGCGTGTTTTGTTTTGCAAATCTGCTACAGC
>NW_015389737.1:134132-147067 GCF_001527695.2 Protobothrops mucrosquamatus | reverse complement strand
TAAAGTTGTTGAGATTGTGAAATGCTGCTTTAAAGCATAACAGAAAAAGCAACCATGGGGACAAAAACCCAGGATCTAAAAATCAACATTGAGTAATCTCTTCCTGGGCTCCAAGATCACCGCAGATGGGGACTGCAGCCAAGAAATTAAAAGATGCTTGCTCCTGGGGAGGAAAGCTATGGCAAATCTAGACAGCATACTAAAAAGCAGAGACATCACCCTGCCAACAAAAGTGCGTATAGTCAAGGCCATGGTTTTCCCAGTTGCAATGTACGGCTGTGAAAGTTGGACTATAAGAAAGGCTGAGCGCCAAAGAATTGAGGCTTTTGAACTATGGGTGCTGGAGAAGACTCCTGCGAGTCCCCTGGACTGCAAGGCGATCCAACCGGTCAGTCCTAGAGGAGATCAACCCTGACTGTTCTTTAGAAGGCCAGATCCTGAAGTTGAAACTCAAGTACTTTGGCCACCTAATGAGAAGGAAGGACTCCCTGGAGAAGAGCCTAATGCTGGGAAAGATGGAGGGCAAGAGAAGAAGGGGACGACAGAGAAGGAGGTGGCTGGATGGAGTCAGTGAAGCAGTAGGCGTAAGCTTAAATGGACTCCAGAAGATGGTAGAGGACAGGAAGGCCTGGAGGAACGTTGTCCATGGGGTTGCGATGGATGGGACACGACTTCGCAACTAACAACAACAATCTCTTTCTCCTTTAAATCCTCACCATCTCCCTTGGGAAAACATATACACAAAGGAATTTTCGCAAAGCTGCATACATTGGGCAAAATAATATGCTATGTGCATAATTATACTATGAGAAATGCAAAAAAAAGCATGTGCAAATTTCCTGCACACTTACAAAAAGGTGGCAGATGGTGTGGAAACAGAATGGAATAATTTAAGAGAGGGGAAAATGAAGAACAGTGAGAGATCTATCTATCTATCCTTAATTACTTCAGAGGTTGTCCTGAGAGGTTCATCCGTCCAAGGGTCCAGCCAATTCCTTGTGTCTTCCTCAGTCTTTTTCTCTCCCCCTTCCTATTCATGGCTACTTAGAGATTGCCAAAGTGACAGATGTACAAGGAGGGAACAATAAACAAAGATGCACACAACCAGGTGGTTGTAGATGGAGGTGTCTCATCAATTCTTAATGTTGGGAGGACAAGACCTCTTTTATTTAGGAAAATAAGGAATGTCCTTATTTTTATTTTATTTTATTGAGCTGAGATCAAAATACTGATAAAAAAGAAGGGTCTTGAATATACTGGTTATAAACTCCACTTTATAACCAGTATATTCAAGACCCTCTTTTTTCCATATTCTGCTTAATTACTATATTGAAGATGCAAACTCTAGTTTAATGTGCATTATTTATCTTATTATTTATCTAAGAATGAAATGGGTGATCTCTAAATAAATAAATAAATAAAACTAATCAATCAATTGTTGAAAGCAAAATCTCCATCAGGGTCCAGTCCAAGCAGGGAATAAAAAAAATAGAGACTGCTTTAGAAAGAAGGTTGCAGTTTATTGAAGAGGAGAGCCAGACAGGAAGATGGCTCTGGAAGAAAAAGAGAGCGAGCACATGTAGGGAGTGGGCTTTTATACCTTCTTGAGCCTTTTGTTTGGAGTTGTTCCTGTGGTATGAACTTTGACCTGAGTCTGAGTGTGCCTTTCTGGTATTCTTATGGTGGTGGGTTAATCCTATTATGTCCCAAAGGTCATATCCTGCTTCCCTGGCGCTGTGGCTGATGACTGTTGGATTTTTTGGTGTGAGGGATTGTTGATTCTAGGGATCTTTCTTTCTAATCCCAATTTCCTGACTTCAATCTTTCTGACAAGATTATCACATCTGCATTTTTGCAGACCTGGTTTCTGTTTGGGGCAGAGAGATGTGGGGGGAGGGGGGGTTCTGCTTTTAAAATCCTTTGGGGAAATATAATATTCTGCCTTTTTAATATTTTTCCCAAAATATTTCTTTCTCTGGATTTTTCTCACACAATCTAGACAGAGAAGCTTTGGGGCAGTAAAAATTTAGCATTATCCTCCGGAAGAAAATAAATCAGCCATAATGAGAATGTATTTAAGCTGATATTTAGATTAACACATTGATAAAAGTTGGTCAGGAATGTAAAATTAAGGGTGCTTCCAAAGGAGGACATTTTCTGTCATCTAAGCATCTGTGGAGATTCTCAGTCATCCAGGTCATGGTTGTCCCAAAGGTGCTTTTTCAAAAGGCAACCGGACTTTGTTTTTCCTTGAAGACATATATAATACTAGCTGTACCCGGCCACGCATTGCTGTGGCTCAGTCTGGTTAAATGGAAAAGAAAGAAAAGAGAAAGCGCACATTTGTAATATGTTTTTGTTTACGTAAAATTGCTTTTATGTCCAAAAGATGGCGCTGTTTTTCAAAAAAAGCATGTTTTTACCTGTCACAAGTGTGACATCTATATAATAGTAGGTATATAAAAACACGCGTGTATTCGAATGCAACGTTGTGTCAAAATTTCAAAGCAATCGGTGAAGAACTTTCGGAGATTTAAGATTTTGAACAAACGAACATTTACATTTTTATTTATATAGATATAGCAAAGCTATTTATCTCCTGCTGTTCCACACTTGCTGCTATAGCTGCAGAAATCTAGATGGCCACTGGATGGGAAGAAAGAACAGGAAAGACAGTTCTCTGTGTCTTTTTCCTGCCCCCTAGTGGCCATTTATGTTTGAGCAAAGCAGATCTGAAATTCCTAATGTTGGTAGAAGCAGTCTACAGTAGTGGACAAAATTGTGGAAACCTTTTGGGAAAAGTGTATTTTTGAGATTTGATGGCTAATAACACTACTTTTTTGGGGGGAGTAGTACCATAAAATTATATATCAATGGAAAGATAATTTAATCAAGAATGTAATGCAACAAAGTTTGTTCAATTATCTGTACTGTATTCTATGAAAAGTTACAGCCAAATAACCAGAAAAAGGAAACCCAACTTGCTTAGGTTGATATCCGGTAGCATTCCTTCATCTGATTGCAGCCAATGAGCATGAGTGTTTAGAGAGCCAATCGGATGTCATCTTGTTTTGGCCATGAGCCAATCAGATCACAGTAGGATTCAGTTATTGATGTCCTGTATTGAAGCTGAGAGGAGGACATTTGTCAGTGTGTTACGTGATCGCTATCAAGTTGGTTGGGGTTTTTTTGTGTTCTTTCCTTTAGCGAGCTTGTAAAACGTAATAAAATTAAAGTAATGCTGCAAAGAGTTGACTGGTTGCCCAGAAAGCGATCTCAAATAGTATTATTAAGTGAACAAGGCTACAGTTATAAAGAAATTAGAAGAAAAATGGGTGGAAACTTAACCAAAGGTGGCATTTCTACTGTACACTTTTCCCACAATTTTGGCCATTATTGTATCTTGAATCTGCTTGAAATTGTTTTTCTCTTAGACACCTAATCATTTTAAGGCCTGTGCTGTCTCTATCACTGTGCTGATTCTTGAGGTGAAATAAAAACCTTAGTACAATTTTCAAAATAGTTACCGCCTGTATCCCCAAATCCTGCATAAAATAGGACAGAAAGCAGAAAGGTGAACCTTGTTATCTCTGTGTTTCCTTTGAAGAAGAATCGTGTGCAAATATCCTGAAGGATAGCAAAGAAGCTTCTAGCAAGAAATTAAATCTTGATTTGCCATACAGCCTAATGGTATCTTCAGGCCATTTCCCCATCAGCATCAACATCTGGAACATCTGGAAAAGAAATGCATGATTCATAAGTGGATCCTAGGGGCTTGGCCTCAGGATGCTATAGACTTCACAGATGATAAGTTCAGCCTTCTGCTATAATGTTTATTTCTGTTCTTGTTCTCCAAAATTAAATGTACCATTTCTATAACAGCAACAGAAAACAGTGCAGAACAAGGAAAGACTTTTAACAAAATCTTCAGTGCATTTCCCCTCCTTATCTGGGGTCTCTGTTCTTTTTATCATCTTTAAAATAGAAGAAGAAGTAGTAGTAGTAGCACCATTTCTGATTCACAAATTTTATTTGAAAGCACAAAGTTTTCATAACCTAAACTCACTTTATCAGATGCATGGACTGTTATTTCGGGGGGGGGGGATGGATGTGAGGGGGCTGTGTTCATATTTTGGTAAAGATTTTTTTGCTCTCTATTCTGTAAACTGTAGAATTCCCACAAATAAGCTGGCTGTTCTCGTGTAAAAAGTGATTCATTTAGGCTCAAATTCTGTGATTGTTCACTACTTAAATCTGCTATTAAAAAGAATTTTAAATAATGGGCCTATCGATATTTTGAATACTGGATTCATGAAAGTACAGTATCTGTATATTAGCTCAACCCCTATTCACTTCCACTTTTAAATCCTGCCTGAGAAATTGTCCTGAACAGATGTAAAAATTAATTATTGGGGTTGCAAGGCTTTTATGGTGTGCTAAAATATACTGACAAGTGTACTGCAATCTGTATCTGCTAATCTTGGATGTAGTAGATTTGATGGAAAATGTGAGGAGAACTATGGATGAATTATTTGTAACCCCACTCTTCCACCAGTTTTCTAAAAGCCACATATGATGTGAATTAAACATCATCCCTTTTCAAGCGTTCTTAACAAAGAAAGGACTCCAAGCTTTGTAGCCAAGCTAAGCTAAAAAATCTGAGAGAAAACTAAACACATTTACATCCATCTGGGGCCACTTCTCTACACTAATTCAATCTGCTTCAGCATATAGTAGTAATGGGAGTAGTAATAGTAGTAATGGGAGACTTCAACTATCCAGATATCAACTGGGAGACAAACTTTGCAGCGAGCAGGAGATCAAACAGATTCCTGACCAACCTAGCCGACAACTTTGTCATCCAAAAGGTGGAGGAGGGAACTAGACATAAAGCTATATGGGACTTAATCCTTACTAATAGAGAAGAAGTGATAGAGAGAGTTAAAGTTGCCAGAACCTTGGGCGAAAGTGACCACGTCATACTGGAATTTAATATAACGCAAATACTAGCACAACCAGTGTCTTGAACTTCAAAAGAGCTGACTTTAACAAACTCAGAGAGAACCTAGAAAAGATCCCATGGATGAAAATCCTAAAGGGGAAAAGAACCGAAGATTATGCACACACATCACATATATACACATACCCCCCTAAAGAGTATGTTTCCTGAAATGCATCCATGCACACACACAACTTATAAATATATGCATTTTTTTCCAAGAACTTCCTAACAATGGTCCTCGTCCTTCTGAAAGTGTGTATTTTTTTTTTCTAACGTGAGGTCTCAAAAACCTGAGTTTGTGTTTCAATCTGCAGTCTTCAAATTCTGCTTTGAGTCCAGTTTTTACCTGGTGGAAACTTAACCTTTAATCTACCTTCATTGCTCTGGTGCAGGGGTTGCTTTCAATGCACCTGTTGTTTCTCAGGAGGCTTCGCGGATCATTAGATGCTCCAGATGATTAGAAACAGGAGTGGTATTTCTCGCCGGGTCAAGGAGAAGAACTGGGGGTTCTCTAGGCCAGGGGGTAGGCCACCTTGGCTCTTTTATGACTCGTGGACTTCAACTCCCAGAATTCCTGAGCCAGCATGGGGGAACTATGGTCCCCTTCATGATGGTGGACTTCAACTCCCAGAATTCCTGAGCCAGCTTGGCTAAGCTTGGAAACCTCTCCCTTTCCCCTCTGCATGGCTGGCTCAGGAATTCTGGGAGTTGAAGTCCACCAGTCATGAAGGGGACCATAGTTCCCCCACGCAGGCTCAGGAATTCTGGGAGCTGAAGTCCACGAGTCATAAAAAGAGCCAAGGTTGCCTACCCCTGCTCTAGGCAATTAAATTTCCAAGGAGGATTTTTTTTAAAAAAAAAAGTAAAAGTAAAAGGTTAACGTTAAGCCGATCATTGGCCTTACTTGTTTTCCTGGAAAGATTATTCAAAAACCATGAGCAAGAATGCCAAGTGAGTGCGGGAACCAAAACGGTTACATAATCAGCCTTACTCTCCTCCTGAAACAGAACACGTTCGGAGACAAAATTGCTGAAAGCTGAATCTTAATAAGCATGAGGCATTCCTCTGATCTCCTCCCCATCAGCCTTTGATGGAGGAAACTAATTTTGCTGCCTCTTGAGACAACACAGGTAATTCTGCTGCACTTGGCGTGCTTTGAATATTAAATCCCTGCCGACGCAGGATTATCACTCACAGGAGAAAGCCTTCAGAACTGCTTAGCCTCTGCCATTAAGCCAATGAAGGTGGCTGCCTCTCGCAGGGGGTGGCAAGGCAGGCAGGAGGGGGTTGAGGTGGGGCTGGGCCTCAAGCTCATCTGGTCAATGTCAGGATGTGTCCAAGAGTGTTTTGTTCATATGCAGCTCTTCGTTGCCCAGCTAGATGCGAGCATGGGGCTTCCTTCCCCAGTTCCAAACACTAAGCAAAGTTAGGGTTGGTTAGCAAGTAGAGATAATAATAATAATAATAATAATAATAATAATAATAATAATAATAATAATAATAATAATAATAATATATTATTATTATTATTATTATTATTATTATTATTATTAAGTTGGAAGGGACCTTGGAGGTCATCTAGTCCAACCCCCTGCTCAGGCAGGAAACCCTATACCATTTCGGACAAATGGCTGTCCAGTCTCTTCTTAAAAACTTCCAGTGTTGGAGCATTCACCGCTTCTGGAGGCAGGTTGTTCCACTGGTTAATTGTTCTTCTTCTAAGGAAATTTCTCCTTAGTTCTAGGTTGCTTCTCTCCTTGATTCTCCAGGAAATTCCAGATTAATGTGGGAAATGGAAACACTTACATGGAAACAAGTTTCTGAAGGAAAGCAGTGGCAAGCTACTTCCAAGACAGACAGAGTCAACTTAACTATGTACTTAGCAGGATTGGCAACTGGGGCCAGGAGAATTTTTCTTATATAGGAGCTATAATGATGATACCCTACGGATTTTTCCAGATGATCAGATAAATACATACAGTAGTGGCCAGAATTGTGGAAACCTTTTGGGAAAAGTGTACAGTAGAAATGCCACCTTTGGTTAAGTTTCCACCAATTTTTCTTCCAATTTCTTTATAACTGCAGCCTTGTTCACTTCATAACACTATTTTACATCGCTTTCTGGGCAACCAGTCAACTCTTTGCACCATGACTTTAATTTTATTACGTTTTACAAGCTCACTCAATGAAAGAACATAAAAAAACCCAACCAACTTGATAGCCATCACATAACACCCTGACAAATGTCCTCCTCTCAGCTTCAATACATGACATCAATAACAGGACATGATCTGATTGGCTCATTGCCAAAACAAGATGACACCCGATTGGCTCTCTAAACACTCATGCCCATTGGCTACAATCAGATGAAGGAAAGCTCCCTGAGATCAACCTAAGCAAGTTGTGCTTCCTTTTTCTGGTCATTTGGCTATTGCTTTTCATAAAATACAGTACAGATAATTGAACAAACTATATTGCATTACATTCTTGATTAAATTATCTTTCCATTGATATATAATTTTATGGTACTACTCCCCCCCAAAAAGTGATGTTATTAGCCATCAAACCTCAAAAATACACTTTTCCTAAAAGGTTTCCACAATTTTGGCCACTACTGTAGGGATATGTTGATTGCAGTGCTTGATAACAAGGTAGAAAGATCTGCAAAGACATTGTTCCCACCCAAGTTTCAGCAACAGATTCAAAGGAGACAAGCTCAGCTTGAAGAAGACGTTCCTTTTTTCCCAATAGGATTTCTAAAACAATTCAACTTTAAGGGCTCGCTAGATTCAATCTTGTATTTAAATGGAGATGCCAACCTTGGGAAACATTTCTTTTTTAATAAGCTGAGTTGAAAAATTCTGGGAAAGATGATAGAAATTTTCAATATATTGCTTGTCATACATTTTAATGAATTTGATATCTGTAAGCTCTGAAAAAAGAACATGTAAGCAAACATTGAGGGCTAAGTTTAAATTAATGAATATCATATACTGTTGGTGAGCGTTCTGTGCTTCAGTAATTGAAAAGAATCAAATAAAGTAGTTTAAACAAAGTCTGTGGTAGGAGAAAGAAGGTGGAAGCTACTATAACTACCCGAGGAAAATCAGCTTCATTGTTGTGAAAGTACAATGTGGGTTTGAGTTGCGGGGCCCAGTTGGTGTAAACTGATTGAAGTCCTCTTCGTTCAACATCTACAAACTATAGCGAGAGCCTTTGGGACCTGAACAACGACACAGCCAAGTTCAACTTCCTTCTATTAAAAACAGGACACACCCATCAACTAAAAGTGCATGCTTGGAAACGGAGCCCCTCAAAATGTTCAACTGGATTTAAATCAGGGGTGTCCAACCTTGACAACTTTAAGACTTGGGGACTTCAACTGGCAGAATTCTCCAGCCAGCATGGCAGTTGAAGACCACAAGTCTTAAACCTTGCTAAGGTTGGACAGCCCTGGTCTAAACAAATGAACTCTTTCATCCTTGGGGAACATTATCAAGTATTGCTTGCAAGTTGTGGCTGAAGGACAGAAACCTTAGCTACTGCAACTTCATGTTGATCAAATGAAATAATGGGTGTTAGCCAGACAGGTGAGAAAGATGCAACGGTGTGCTTGGGACTGGAGAGAAGCCCAATTGGCAACATTTTTTTGTTTATTTGCTACTGTCAGCCGTCTCGCCAATCTGTTCTGGAAGATGCCGCTGGGTCTGCTGGTCAAGACAAGCAAATTATGGACAAGAATGGAATGCAAAGGCTGGCAAAGCATCTCAGAGGCTCCCGAGTTATTGAGGACAAAATGCCTAAATTGCCACGATTGGCAAAGCTAGTGGGGGTGTAAGCGAATGGCAGCTGTGTAGCTTAGAGAAGATCTGTAACTGGGGAGTGGAAATTTGTTCTGCTCATGTCATGGCAGAGGGTAAATGAGGCATGGCGTAGGAGGGAAAGAAGGCAATCCACGGGAAGAATAAAATTGGGAAAGAGAGGGTGGAGTGGGGAAGGGATGGACTGACATCCAATCTTATTCTCAGTAGGTTTTTTTCTGATGTTTTCCTTTCTGCAGGCTAAGAGCAGGTAGATATTCCTTTCATTGGACAGCAAATCCATCTGCAGTGGATAACAGGTAACCTGTTCTGTCGGAGGGTTGTGATTCCTCCTCCTCCTCCTCCTCCTCCTCCTCCTCCTCCTCCTCGGAATTGCATTCTCCAGAAACTTTGTCTCCTGAAACAGTCCAGACCACTGCAACTGCCACTGCCGGGAAAGTTGGGAAGAGGAGACCCAGAAAGGACTTTTCAAGATGCAGAAGGTGACACTCAGATGGAGAGGAGAGACCGTACAAATGAGGCAGATCAAACTAGTAGACCAGGAAACTGCAGCCCTCCCCTTAATTACATTTCAGAAGCCTTCCACAGGCCATTAATTCCCGTGTTTGGCAAGAGTTACCCAGGCTAGTTTGTTGTGATGAAAGAAGATTTGAGGGACAGAGAAAGACGAGAGGATTAAAAAAAAAAATAACAAAGAGGAAAAAAAACCAAGAGGAGTAATGGAAACAGTCTGTCAAAAACTGTTCAGAAAATAAACAAATGAATAAACTCTGGATCTGTAGACTAGTACCCTACAGAACAATTACAGTATTTTGCATTTTTTCTACCAATTCCCCTTCTGTCCATTTCCCCTAGTAACTTATAACGCTTTCACCTGGCTGCTTTCCGTTGATAGCCTGTCCCCAGTTCTATCACTTTGGCACAACAATGGTTGAATGACTCTAGCAGATGTTATAATTCATGACCGTTGGTGGCATCTCAGCCTGATGAAAAAGTATCCAGTTTAGAAATGTCTTTCAAAGAAAAATAAAAGTTTATATGAAATGTGAACTTCTCATGGAACAAAGGTGAGGTTTATGCAGCTTTCTCACTCCAGGGGTTCTGCAAGGATGTCTTCTAACACACTATACCAGGGGTCTACAACCTTGACAACTTTAAGACTTGTGGACTTCAGCTTCCAGAATTCCTCAGCCAGCATTCTGGGAGCTGAAGTCCACAAGTCTTAAAGTTGTCAAGGTTGTAGACCCCTTCACTATACAGTCATATTCCCAGGGCTTTTTTTCTCATAGAACGCCCAGAACGGAGTTCCGGCACCTTTTTTGGATGGAACCTTGTAGGGTAGGCAAGGCAGGTTGTATGACGTGTGTGAGTTCCGGCACCTTTTTTTTTTTTTTTTTTTTTAGAAAAAAAGCACTGCATATTCTTGTCAATGGTGTCCAGTCTCCAAGGTTTTGCCCCTTTTAGTTAAATCCAAAAAAAGAGATTAAGAAGAAGACTTTCCAATTATTATTCCCCTTCCCTTTTTATTTCTAATTTGTGTAAAACTGGAAGTTGAGGACATGTGGGTGGCTTCAAAGATGAGGAGACACATCACAGAAACTGACAGCATTGGGACTACATATACCTCCAGTTTCTCCCACCAACAAATACCTTCCAAATCACCAGGAGATACTCAAAATAACTGTCAAGTATCCTGTGAATAACGTATCGACACAGAAACCTTTTTCATAGGAGAAGAAAACTGACGAGAAATTGCAAGACAAATTTCAGCTCAGCATTAGGGCAAAAATTCAATCTGGGGCTACAATCCTTGGTAAACTTTCTCGGTGTGTTTTTTTTTTATGCTGCTTTCTTTCCAGTTCTATGGAACACAGAAAGTTTGTTCCTGAATCCGCATCTACAAAATTGTGCTGCAATTATTTCTGTACTATTAAATCTCAGGGGGGGAAATTAGTCATCTCAACCTGTCTTCCACAAAGTTCTTCAAAGATGCTCAAAACCCCCCAGCAAGGTACCTCTTTTAAGTACACCCATCACAAAGATGCTTTTTTTATCCGCAAATTTGTTATTATTTTGCTTGCCTAACAACACCAATAATTTGCACAATTATATAAGGACTGCATCCTATAACTCCTCCCCCCCTTAATTTGAAGTGAGGGGACATAGCAGAATAATTGTATGGAAACCAGGGACATAATTAGAGGATTTTCATTATTCTCTTCTGTAGAGCTTGCAGCTGTGAGAAGTATAACTTAGATAATAAAGGTGTAATAATGATACTGAAATGCGCTGATAGGAACCCTACTCCTGGGTCAGTTAATGTCCTTCTCTCCTCTCTGGGAAGATTTACTTAGTAGTGGGTGCTGCCTGTGATTTGGGTAAACAGATGTGTGAAATATGTACAACCCAGCCCTGTCCTTCATACAACTCATCGTCTCCAAATATTAAGCCTTTCAAGCAAGCACATAGCTTTAAATGAAAGAGATTTGGTTTCTCTCAACACAGGTGTAAGGCATGATGTAATTGACTTCCTAATCCATCTGGATGGAACAGAGAACGGTGTCATGATAAGCTGATCTCTATCAGCTAGTTGGAGTGAGGTCCTCTCTTCCAAGGAATGACACCATCAGCAGATAATTCACCCTTTGCATCTGTAGGAAAGGTGGACCTTCAACATCTCTGCTGGATGTTGGAAGAAGATAATTTTGTCCCTCTCTCATCCAGCCAATTTGATCTGGCAGGATTGGCGTGCTTGAGATTCCAGGTTTCTTCGATTAAACAATGGTGTGTTTGGGACCATGGAAGTGTGTCTTTGCTCTAGCAGCACCTACCCTCTGAAGTGAGGTTTCCCCCCCTCCAAGATCCAGGTGACCCCCACCCTGCTGGGATTTTGCTGTGAAAACCTGTGATAGAAATCTCCTTTGGATGGTGTGGTTTTGGTTTTTTATTCCTTTTTTTCTTGTCTATTCTTCTATTCCTTGTTTTTAATGTTTTGATGATGGTGGTGATATAAAAAATGTCAAAACTCTAAATAATAATAATAATAATAATAATAATAATAATAATAATAATAATAATAATAATAATAATAATAATAATAAAGTTGGAAGGGACCTTGGAGGTCATCTAGTCTAACCTCTTGCTCAGGCAGGAAACCTTATACCATTTCGGACAAATGGCTGTCCAGTCTCTTCTTAAAAACTTCCAGTGTTGGAGCATTCACCGCTTCTGGAGGCAGGTTGTTCCACTGGTTAATTGTTCTCACTGTCAGGAAGTTTCTCCTTAGTTCTAGGTTGCTTCTCTCCTTGATTAGTTTCCATCCATTGCTTCTTGTCCTGCCTTCAGGTGCCTTGGAGAATAGCTTGACTCCCTCTTCTTTGGGGCAGCCCCTGAGATATTGGAACACTGCTATCATGTCCTCCCTCGTCCTTCTCTTCATTAAACAACATTAAAAGAAGATGACTGGGGGGCTGGAGGCTAAAACATATGAAGAACAGTTGCAGGAATTGGGTATGTCTAGTCTAATGAAAAGAAGGAATAGAGGTGACATGAAAGCAGTGTTCCAATATTTGCCACAAAGAAGAGGGGGTCAACTTATTTTCCAAAGCACCAGAATGTAAGACAAGAAACAATGGATGGAAACTAATCAAGGAGAGAAGCAACCTGGAACTAAGAAGAAATTTCCTGACAGTGAGAACAATCAATCAGTAGAATGACTTGCCTTCAGAATTGTGAATGCTCCAACACTGGAGGCTTTTAAGAAAAAGCTAGACATCCATTTGCCTGAAATGGTATTGGGTCTCTTTGGAGTAGAAGACCTCCAAAGTTCATGATGATGATGGTGGTGGTGGTGGTGGTGGTGGTGGTCATGAACCTGTGAATCATTCTGAGTCATAGGGAGTTAGGACATATATAAAGTTAATGAGCAGATAAATAAATTCAGTTTCTATTTATCCATATCCACATATCCAGTATTTAAACATTGTGTTCTACCAGGGCAAAACAATGGTTCTTAGTATGTACTCTGGGGATTTTTGATGGTGCAGGATGTAGGCATCAAATGTTGATCAAAAATACCAAAATCTTACTCCATCGGGCACATCCTTATACAC
>NW_015389737.1:126011-134032 GCF_001527695.2 Protobothrops mucrosquamatus | reverse complement strand
AGCCGGAACGCGGCGGAACCGCGTTCCGGCACCTTTTTCCGGGCCGGCCGCACCGGAAATAGCCCCTCCCACACCGGAAATAGCCCCTCCCAAATTTTACTTGCATTCCTGTTCTCTAAAGGGGCGGTCCTAGGGTTTGATGAGGGCGTGGCCAGGTTTGAGTTCCGCCACCTTTTCTCCGAGAAAAAAAGCCCTGCACGTACATGTACATGCACACAAACGCATACATATAAACAGATGTTTGTTTTTGCAACATTTTAGGCCGACACATTAAAACTCTGTGAGATCTATGATTTCAGAAGATTTGGGCCACTGAACACATTTAAAACAATAATTTGATTTGAGCTTTGTGATAGACTGGAAGGAACATGCAAGGATTTGATTTACATGGCATCCAGGAAGGAAGGAAGGAAGGAAGGAAGGAAGGGAGGGAGGGAGGGAGGGAGGGAGGAAGGAAGGAAGGAAGGAAGGAAGGAAGGAAGGAAGGAAGGAAGGAAGGAAGGAAGATTATACATGATTCTTGACTACTTTCACGATGTGAAAGAATATATCACACATCACAGATTTTTTTTAATTTCTTTAATACTTAACAGCTTTAGTTATCAGCTACCATTGATTTGAATGAAAGCATTTCACTTTTCATATGAAAATATATTTAGAAAGATGGGGCTTCCAGATATATTTAGAACACCTCCTAAATATGCTAGCACAAGGGAGAACTCCAAATTAACCAGTGCAATTTAACTTTGCCTAAGCTAAAATTTATGCCAGGTGAGACTATTTCCCTCTTAGAGTGTGGGTGTATGTACGGGTATATTTAATTGAATTTAAGTACTCTAATTTAGGCTCAATTTAGATTATAACCTATGCTTACCAAATGGATTGCCATTTCTTCGAGGGCTTTAAAGAGGAAAACAATCAGCAGGAAACCTGAAAAGCAAATAAATAAACAACACTCAGCGGGAAATCCATGACTGCAAAATATGGGCATCCTTTGTACGAAGGATTGTCTAGTAAGCAATGAGTCACACTAATCCTCGCCTGGAGATTTCTTTGCCTGTTGAATTCATGGAGTCCGTGTCCTCTGTTTTATCAAGGCAGTTCTTCTGCCCAAAAGGCCACCCAGCCCAAAACTGAGATCAAAAGAAAAGAAGCCAAGAAGTTGGATCCAAGGATTAAAG
The DNA here is from genome assembly GCF_001527695.2 of Protobothrops mucrosquamatus. Classification (NCBI taxonomy): domain Eukaryota; kingdom Metazoa; phylum Chordata; class Lepidosauria; order Squamata; family Viperidae; genus Protobothrops; species Protobothrops mucrosquamatus. The sequence goes on along the minus strand of NW_015389737.1, from coordinate 132,851 downwards.
ATGCCTGTTTGTCGTTTGTGCACAAACCACACAGGGAGCGGTGCAAAAGTCATCTGGGCAGATCTTCTCCACAATATATATTTGAACGGTGCTGAGCAAAATTAATTCCTTCCATTTTTATCATTAATTCTAACTCTTGTTGTTAGTTGTGAAGTCGTGTCTGACCCATCGTGACCCCATGGACAATGTTCCTCCAGGCCATCCTGTCCTCTACCATCTTCTGGAGTCCATTTAAGCTCATGCCTCCTGCTTCAGTGACTCCATCCAGCCACCTCATTCTCTGTCGTCCCCTTCTTCTATTGCCCTCAATCTTTCCCAGCATTAGGCCCTTCTCCAGTGAGTCCTTCCTTCTCATTAGGTGGCCAAAGTAATTGAGTTTCAAAATTCTAACTCTATGTGGCAAAATAATATCAAGAACGATCAATTTCACCAACCGTTCATCCAGAGAGAGTAGCGTTGAATCTTTCTATCTCCGGGCATATAATAATCTCACCACAGTAACCATATACCTACCCGCCTACCTTAAAAGGCCAATGTCAATGCTGTGACAAACCGAACTGAAGCCATTTTCATTTTGTCTTTGTTGCCACATTTTAGTTTAGAGATATTAGATGAAGGAAGAGGGAGGGGGTGCATAGTTCTCAGTTAGCCAAAACAATTCATATGTGTGAGAATCAAGGTCAATGCTGATAACACTGACCCTAACTCTAACCTTAACCCTAACCCACCCCATATATACTCATATAACGTATTGATTTCCCTATCCCTATACAGTAGTAGCCAAAATTGTGGAAACCTTTTGGGAAAAGTGTATTTTTGAGGTTTGATGGCTAATAACACCATTTTTTTTTAGTGGTACCATAAAATTATATATCAATGGAAAGATGATTTAATCAAGAATGTAATGCAACAACGTTTGTTCAATTATCTGTACTGTATTCTATGAAAAGTTATAGCCAAATAACCAGAAAAAGGAAGCACAACTTGCTTAGGTTGATCTCAGGTAGCTTTCCTTCATCTGATTGTACCCAATGAGCATGAGTGTTTAGAGAGCCAATCGTGTGTCATCTTGTTTTGGCAATGAGCCAATCAGATCACAGTGGGATTCAGTTATTGATGTCCTGTATTGAAGCCGAGAGGAGGACATTGGTCAGTGTGTTATGTGATCGCTATCAAGTTGGTTGGGTTTTTTGGTGTTCTTTCATTGAGTGAGCTTGTAAAACGTAATAAAATTAAAGTCATGGTGCAAAGAGTTGACTGGTCGTCCAGAAAGCGATGCAAAATAGTATTATTAAGTGAACAAGGCTACAGTTATAAAGAAATTGGAAGAAAAAGGGGTGGAAACTTAACCAAAGGTGGCATTTCTACTGTATACTTTCCCCAAAAGGTTTCCACAATTTTGGCCACCTACTGTAAAAGCCTGCTGTTTAGAATATTAGGCATCTTCAAAGTGCACTGAACGCTTGGTAGTAACTACTTTGCATTCAACACGTGAAGAAAGCTGGCTGCATTTTTCATGGCAGAGCCCGTTTAGGCAGATGTTAAGAAATACAGCCTGCCATCCTTCATAAACAGCAGCTCTTTCTTTGCATTCTGTTATATCCACTCCCGTCTTAGCCCAAGCCACAGTAAGGGTAAGAATGAAATTCTTACTGTGACCTTAATAATAAATGATGCAGCAAAATCATTTACAATAATAATTATAAAATCTGCTTTCCAGCTGTGGGTGGAAACGAATTTCTTTTGGGGAATGACAGCTCTCTTTCTCTGTCCCCTTAGTTCATAGAAGACATTCTTTGTCGTTTTAGGATGAAGGGGGGGAAAAATAGAAAAAGAGAAGAGAATCCTCAGCCAAGCAAACCAATATTTCCTTTATATTCCCATTCCCATTACCTATGTAATTTTATTAAAGATTTAAAGAAGGAATATGAACTAATATAAAGTAAAAAAAAGAAAAATAATCGAAGGTTCAAGAAAGGAAAAAAGTAACAGAAAGATAGAAATGAAAGACAAAAGTTACAAAGTAGATTCCAATTTCTTTACAGGAATTATAAGTTTACTTTTTATTCTATGGTAACAACATAACTCTTTTCTTTCACGTTCTCTGTCATCATCAAAACCAGAAATCATAATGGTTCATCCCAGCAAATTGCATCATAGGCACCATTCTGGATAGTGCTGAATCTTTCCATCTTTATTTTTTTTTTAAAAAAAAAGTTTTTACTGGGGTTTTTTCCCCATACATTCAATAATATTTATTCAACAAACGTGTTGTCTGAGTTTACATTCGCTAATACATATTTAATTCCTAATTCTTTCCTCTAGCCATCCATAAAATAAGTCCCAAGTTTGGTAATATTCCATTTCTTCTTTTTCTTTCAGTCTCATAGTCAGTCTGTCCATCTCTGTCTTCTTCTTGTTGTGCCATATCCATTATCAGACGTTGGTGATCATGTTGGCGATCCTGTTTTTATCAGCAGCTGCACGAAAAAGCTTTAGCTTCAAAGCTTTAGGGGTCAATTTGATCTTATTTCTTCTTGTTGTTGTTGTGCCATATCCGTTAGTTCTATATTCCTTGATTTGCATTACAGAAATTCCCATCCTTTTCTTACAAGAGGTTGCATGTGTTTTTTTTTTCACCAGAACATTGGAAGGTTCATCAATCCAGCAAAAAAAATTGGACCCTCCCCTTAGATTGTGTCCCACCAACTACACGTGCAAAGAGCTGGAAGGACACCTCAAGATTAGAAAAGTTGGGCCTTTTGAAGGAATGAGTGTCCATAACACTGACCATCTGGGGCATTGAAATGAAATGTAGACAATGGTGGGTGACTTGCATGAGAGCTTCATGCTATAGTATGGTCTGACAGATAATTGACCAAGATGGAGAGATTCTGATTTTGTATAAGAAGCTTCAAATGTTTAACTTACTGTTCAAAGGGCAAGACAGCTACTCTACTCCTAAGAACATCAAAGTTTCTATTATACATCTGCTATATCTAGAGGCAGCTTATAAATGAAACTGGAAAATACAATAAAAAGTATACTAAAACAGTATTCAGGTGAAGGAAATCAGCTATAAAGCTATGCCGGCTTGCAGCGGTAGTAGAAAGAAGTGACATAAAAATCACAGTGGAGATTTCGTACAATTTTCTAGATGCTATGAAGGAAATGCAGAAGTCTCAATGGGTTCAACAGCTCCCTCGCCAATATTAAGAGAAGGATTATTGCTAAATTCCTAAAATACACAGTGCCATTTCGCTTTCCCAAACACTGGAAGCTTTAAGAAATGTCCCAACTGATTCACCAAATTCAAATGAATTTGGGGAAGTATTCATTTCCACACGAAGCGGATTTGGATCTGCTTGAATAAATATCAGTTTGTTTTTCTTTCACATCTTTGCTTGCCCACATCGTAAGCTTGCTGATAGGGGTCAGCCTGCTTGCACGGTGTGAAATCTGAATCGCAGAATAGTGAAACTGGCCAGGCGATTTCCCATTTTTCTTCTTGCAATGTTTTTGACTGCAAACTACGATTTTCTACGAGGATCAAGAGTGACACCTAATGGTAAGCCCGTAAATTATATTAGAGTAAATTTACGATCAGGTAAAAATGCTTTTCTGTAAAGAATTGGTGGATTCCTGGTTAATGCCAATGAATGTTCTTACGAAAATTAATCAAGTCTTCTCAGGTGTGTTAAACTATAATTTCCCAGGTCTTTTCTTGCTTTAGGACCTGATAACCTATTTAGCAAAATAACTTGCCTTTAGAAGTTGTGGGATCTCCATCGCTGGAGGTTTTTAAGAAGAGATTGAACAGCCATTTGTCTGGAATGGTATAGGTCAGGGGTAGGCAACCTTGGCTCTTTTATAACTCGTGGACTTCAACTCCCAGAATTCCTAAACATAGCTGACTCAGGAATTCTGGGAGTTGAAGTCCACAAGTCATAAAAGAGCCAAGGTCGCCTACCCCTGGTATAGATCTCCTGCTTGAGTAAGGGGTTGGACTAGAAGAGTGGTTCTCAATCTGTGGGTCAGGACCCCATTTGGGGTCGATCGACCATTTCATGGGGGTCGCCAAGCAAGGCTGTCCGCCTTTCTTTTTGTCCATTTTTTTTGTCTGCCATTTTTTTCCCCTTTTCCAGCGGGTGCCTTACCTCCCTTGGGCTGGGCCAGCTGGTGGTCGGCCTGCTCCGTCTCTGCCACTTGCCAGCTATACCTCAGCCGGCGCAGGGGATGGAACCACGCATGCGCAGCGCTCCCGGGCAGGGAAAGTCCTCGACTTACGACCGGTTGGGTAGTCCTCGACTTACGACTGGTTTAGTCCTCGACTTATGACCGGTTTAGTCCTCGACTTACGACCGGTTGGGGTCACGGCATTAAAAAGGTTGAGAACCACTGGACTAGAAGATCTCCAAGGTTCCTTCCAACTCTGTTATTCTGTCATCCTGTAACATTAAAAATTGCCAACTAACAAGGAACTACTAGTTCACTGGCCAGCTAATCTAACTGAATTTCCTTCAGGTAAAGATGGGGAAATGAGTCACTTGAAAATCACAGTTGTTGTAATCAATAAGGGTTTCCAAGATCTACGTATGGAGTCTTGGACAATCTACTCTTCAAGGAGCTCTCCTGTCTCAAGCTTTGATAGGTGGATCAGTTATCTCAAATGTAGATACCTGGCCAGCTTGCCTTTATTTCTATTGGTTGCAGCTTGACAACTTTTTGTTACCTTCACAGATGGCTGGATGAAATCCTCCAGCGATTGCTCCATCTGAAAGGCTATTGTGTAGAACATCCGGTCTGAACAGTCTTCCACCTCTTCTTCATGAGAGGTCCTGGATTCCTGGGGTGACTGGTGCCCCAAAATCCATTTCCATGATTTCTTGACCTTAACTAAATCCTTTTCAGCCTCTTCCATCAGGCAGGATCTGACTTTGACTTTAGCTCCACGTGATGCATTCATTTCTTCTCTCCAACCCTATCCAAATAATTTGTGGGTCCCCTTGAAGTTTGGGCTCGGAATTAGTAGCCACACAAACAGAATTTCTTTCCTTTCTTTCTCCATAGCTTTTATTTTTGGAACCAGAAGTGGCAACAGAAAATACATGGACACACTGACTATTGTTAATACCACTTTACAATGCCTTGGTAAGGCCACACTTGGAATTCTGCATCCAGGTTTGGTCACCGCGATGTAAAAAAGATGCTGAGACTCTAGAAAGAGTACAGAGAAGAACAACAAAGATGATTAGGGGACTGGAGGCTAAAGCATATAAGGAACAGCTGCTGGAATTGTGTATGTCTAGTTTAATGAAGAGAAGGATGAGGGGGGACATGAGAGCAGTGTTCCAATATCTCAGGGGCTGCCCCAAAGAAGAGGGAGTCAAGCTATTCTCCAAAGTGCCTGAAGGCAGGACAAGAAGCAATGGATGGAAACTCATCAAGGAGAGAAGCAATCTAGAACTAAGGAGAAACTTCCTGAAAGTTAGAACAATTAACCCGTGGAACAACCTGCCTCCAGAAGCGGTGAATGCTCCAACACTGGAAGTTTTTAAGAAGAGACTGGACAGCCATTTGTCTGAAATGGTGTAGGGTTTCCTGCCTGAGCAGGGGGTTGGACTAAATGATCTCCAAGGTCCCTTCCAACTTTATTATTATTATTATTATTATTATTATTATTATTATTATTATTATTATTATTATTATTATTATTATTATTATTGTTGTTGTTGTTGTTGTTGTTGTTGTTGTTGTTGTTGTTTTCTTTCCCCCACAATGTTCTGGATTTAGTATAAGGCCTCAGAATTGGGAGCACGCCAGTGTCTGAAGGGTGGGGTGTCAAAAAGATAAAAGAGACTCGTGTAGAATAGCAAATAACACCCCCAAAACGGGACGACTGAAGCTCTATCTATTCCTGTATCTTTTTCCGCTCAGATTTCTTTTTGTGCATCAAGCAAGAAAGCAACAATGACAACAAAGACACAGAATGCAACACATGAGCAAAGGAGGAAAAGTTGTCAGGAATGCCAATTTCATGCAAACACAGCAGGTTTCAGAAAATAAGTTTTCATTTCTGGAGGCAAAAAGAAACCTGCAAGAGTCGGCCATTACTGAACTGAATTGTTCTATTAATATATAATCATTGGACCATTAGAAAGCAAACATGCAGGCAAAGAAAAGGGATTGCATAATCACAAGTCGGTCTATCTTTTTATCTGTTCTATCTCTCTATCTCTCTATCTCTCTATCTCTCTATCTATCTATCTATCTATCATCTATCTATCATCTATCTATATATCTATCTATATATCTATCTCTATACTTATATAGAATAGAATAGAATAGAATAGAATAGAATAGAATAGAATAGAATAGAATAGAATAGGAGCGGGAAGGGATGCTGGAGGTCTTCTAGTCCAGCCCCCTGCTCAAGCAGGAGGACCTATACCATCTCAGACAAGTGACTGTCTCTTCTTAAAAACCTCGTGGTGGAGCACCCACGATTTCTGGAGGCAAGCTGTTCCTCTGGTTAATTGTCTTCACTGTCAGGAAGTTTCTCTTTAATTCCAGGTTGCTTCTCTCTTTGATCAGTTTCCAACCATTGTTTCTTGTCCTGCCCTCTGATGCTTTGGTGAATAACGAAATAGATAGATAGATAGATAGATAGATAGATAGATAGATAGATAGATAGATAGATAGATAGATAGATAGATAGATAGATAGATAGATAGATAGATGGATGGATGGATGGATGGATGGATGGATGGATGGATGGATGGATGGATGGATGGATGGATGGATGGATGGATGGATGGATGGATGGATGGATGGATGGAT
>NW_015389737.1:113347-125989 GCF_001527695.2 Protobothrops mucrosquamatus | reverse complement strand
TGGCCTAGGGAATTTTAGTGGATTTTAAATTGGTTTTAATCAAATTTTTAGTAGAAGCGGCCAAATTTGAATATTTATTTTTAATCATTTTTAAATTTTGTATTGTTTTGTATCATTGTTTTAAACTGGCTGTAAGCCGCCCTGAGTCCTCCGGGAGAAGGGCGGGGTATAAATTTAATAAAATGAAATGAAAATGAAAGATAGATAGATAGATAGATAGATATACTGTAGATAGATATCATCTGTCATCTATTTGCCTGTCTGTCTATCACCTATCTATCGATCCATTCATCCACCTATCCATCTATTATCTTTCTATAGATGTTTAGCTTTCCTTGACAGCTCTAAAATCATAATGTAGATTTTTACTATTTCTGTTCCATTAATATATAGGATTGATTAATTGATTTGTTTTATGTCACTTCAAGCAATTAGGGCTATATCCAGATTAAGAGAGAGTGCCAAACAAAATGAGTGAAATGAAATTATTCTCACTGGGCAGTGATGGCACAGTGGTTAGAACGTGGCATTGCAGGCAAACTCCGCATTCCCGCAGCCTGGAGTTCGATCCTGCCCGGCTCAAGGTTGACTCAGCCTTCTCTCCTTCCAAGGATGGTAAAATGAGGAGCTAGATTGTTGGGGGCAACAGGCTGACTCTGTAAACCCCTTAGAAAGGGTTGCAAAGCACTGTGGAGCGGTATATGAGTCTAAGTGTTGTCGCTATTGCTACTGCTATTTTGATTGGTTTCAATGGGACCAATTGCAAGTAATTTATGCCGGGTTTGCCCCCTCCTATAATTAGTCATTTTATTTATATAGCAACCTTTTGACTTTTTCTTACTTCAGATTAACTGATAAACTCATAATAAAAAAAAATCCCTACATTTAGCTGGAACACAGCCTGAGATGGCACGTCCCTTATAAAGATATAGTTTTGTTACATCCATTTCAAATTTGTCTGATGGACCAAGAGAACTATTTCGGCTTTATTTCTCCTCCCAGCTGCTTTCTCCATCATAATTGGATCATAAAAGTTTTACAGTGAGGCCTAGCAATGTGTACCAAGAGTAAAATCTTTCTTACCAAAGAGGCTACTAATAACATTGGGATCTGAAAAATGGCCACTTCTATTGCAAAGGTATATATCATAAGATGTTTTAGCACGTTGTGATTTTTTTTAAAAAAAAACAACTGGGCTCCTTAAATATTAATTTACTTCCTCTTTACTTTTAAAGTGTGCTGGTCTGTCTATGGTGCCCAATTGGCACTGCCTCTGCAGTCTTGGTCTGTTGGGATAGGTCAGGGGTGGGCAACCTTGGCTCTTAGACTTCAACTCCCAGAATTCCTGAGCCAGCATGGCTCAGCTTAGAAACCTCTCCCTTTCCCCTCAGCATGGCTGGCTCAGGAATTCTGGGAGTTGAAGTCCACGAGTCATAAAAGAGCCAAGGTTGCCTACCCCTGGGATAGGTCATCAGAGATCATAAGATTGCAAAACAATAGTCTCTAATGTTAGCTGAGAAAATAAGCAATATTCATGAATGTGTTCCTCCGTTCATCACTGCCCTTCAAATTATGGCAGTTTTATGGTTGTCATCTGGAATTCCACCCCACTGATAACAATGAGCAGCCATCAGAGGTGGAGGGGGGAGAGAAAGAGAGCCATTTCTCAATAGGAGTGTCCACAGGGGATCCACTCTGTCAATGTGGTAAACATGAATGCTGACAATAAAAAACCCACCTCTCTTTGGACTTCCGGTTAGGTGTCGCTGTGTAACAGATGGGGGAAGATGGGGCTCCATCTTCCACATTTGATTTTGCCCCGCTGGGGACCCTAAAAAGGGTCAAAAGTCACCCTGGAAAGGTGATGAAGAAGGAGGAGACCCTCGTCAATTGCGGAAGGGTGGTGCCCCTTCTGCTGGATCCAAGGAAGCCCTCCAAACCAGCGGGGGAAAGACTGGCTACATTCGTGTGGCCAGTCAGAAGCTGCTGACAACCAAAGATAAGCACTAACTAGCAATGGAACTGGGTGAGACTTTATCCTCTTTTTATGACCTTAATACTACTTTCCTGGAAAAAAGAATGCCCAAAGCAAAGAATCCTCCCCGATGAGAGAGGGAAGGGAAGGTTCCGCCCCGCTCCTTCAGGAAAAGAAAAGCAGTGAATTAATTGCTTTGGGGGAAAATAGAGAAAACTACAAGATCCATTTGCATTTAATACAGACATAGAGCTTTGAAATTTGGGGACTAAAAGTACTTTTGAGATTTATTTATTTTTTAGAAAAGATATTTGAAAGTTTGTAAAATAGGCTTGGATTTGGAAAGCTGGAACATGGTGTCAACAACATCTAGTGGTGAATCATGGCACTACAATTTATTATGCTTAAAGGAAACTTGGCTTGAAGCCTAGACTTAGATAAGACTCTTTGTTGTTCCTGGAAACTTTCACTTTTGCAGACTGCAGCTGGGAAAAGGGGGAAAAAACTCTTGGGCTGCTTATCTGCATTAGGGACCTATTGGACTATAAAGACTACATACAAAAACAAAACGGGTGTTCCATACTTAGCCACAAATAGTAAAAAAAAAAAATCTTTAACACTTGTCTCTTTAGCCCCGAGCTTGATATTCCAACCAGAAAATGTTAATGAATCTCAGAAAGAAATGGTGAATGGTGGGGCGCGGAAGGATCGCAAAGGACTGAAAAAGAATATAAAGCCTTCCGTGCCCCACTATTCATTCAGAACTGAAGAAGCTTCTTGGATGAGAAGCGAAAAGTTTTCAAGGAAAAAAAATAAGAGGAAGTCCAGTTGCCTTTTGGAAAAAAGCACCTTTGGGAGAACCATGACCTGGATGATTGAGAATCTCCATCGACATTTGCTTAGGTTTGTTCAGTTTTTGATGGCTTTGCGCTATTAAATAAGAACCAAGCCAAGTATGTAGATATTGTCTTCCTTTATTAGATCTCCCTTGCGTTTAATATTCAGAGATGTATTGCGTCTGAAAGTTTCTTTCCTTCTGTAGAGATTCAATGGCTGCTAAACCTCCTGGTGTTCTTTCCTTTCCAATATAAGACAGGCTCGCTTCGGATGCTAAAACTGAAGCTTTTTAATTGCATTTGTCGAAATGAAAATACAACAGGTTTTAACCTCTACTTTCAGCAGCTGATTTTGATTTGGCCTTTCCATCTATCAGCTGCTTCATTCTCTCCCACTCACTTTCCTTCTGCCTCACCCCTCTTTCAAAGAGACTTTGTTGGTTTTGCTTAGTGAAAGCTGGTCGGTAGGAGGCCAGAATTGAAACTGTGAAGAATTTATTTTAAAAACAAGAGGATACCTCCCGCTAGGAAAGCAGTCTGTTAAAATAATGCAGAGAAAGGAATATTACCTTTCTCCCTTTCTTTTGTCTTTTTGCTATTTCAGAAAAAGCAAAATCTATATCTTTTTTTTAAAGGATCTGGAGGAAAGGAAAGGAGAAAGGAGAGGAGAGGAGAGGAGAGGAAAAGAAAGGAAAAGAGAGGAAAGGAGAGGAAAGGAAAGGAAAGGAGAAAGGAAAGGAAAGGAAAGGGAAGGAAAAGAGAGGAAAGGAGAGGAGAGGAGAGGAGAGCTTTCCTTTCCTTTCCTTTCCTAAGGAAAGGAAAGGAAAGGAAAGGAAAGGAAAGGAAAGGAAAGGAAAAGAGAGGAGAGAGGAGAGGAGAGGACCAGTGGTAGGATTCAGCCAGTTGGAACCACTTTGGCAGAACCGGTAGCTAATTTTTTGTTGCTCAAGCCCAGAATGGACTTTCAGAAGCGGCATCCATACAGAGAACCGGTTGTTCACCTATTTGAATCCCACCACTGGAAAGGGCCAAATCTATGCAAGAGCATCTTGATTTTATTTTAAAAGATGTTTTTCTTTCTCTTTAGAGGTTATCATTAGAATCTCCAGTGGTTGTGTAAAAGGGCAGTACATTTTCATAAACAGAGCTATAGTTTATGATTCCAAAGAAATTTTAACTTACAGTGAAGTTTGAACCCAAATGTTTTGCATAAGTTTCAGATTTTCCATAAAATAAGCCACGAGGAGCAGAGGACTTTTTTTTCCCCAAAAATAGAATTTTATTAGAAATTAGAAATAGTGTTTAACCACTGTGACATCTGCCTTGATGCATATTCAGTAATTTCAGTTTTATAATTGTTGTAATATAGGCCAGAATCTTTAGCATTGCACTGGCTGCCAATATGGGCCAGCTTTAAGGGTGCAGGATTAATCTCTAAAGAGAGTCAGTTTTACAAACTCCTTTGAAGAAAGAGAGAAATAGAGGCAGATCAGTGCATGGATGGATTGTCGTGGGAAAACCCAATGAAAAAAGACAAGAGACAGCAGCACAAAACAATAATTCTTACTTTAAGATTCAGAGCTTTATTTGGCTAATTATTTGGAACATAGCATAATAACACAACATCACGTACATTAACAACCCATTGCAATGAGGACCATATGGCAATAGGAGATTCCTAAGGACAGCTATAGGCCAATGGCAAATCAATCAGGTCCGGTCCCAACCATTTATGCCCTTTCTCGTTCTAAGACTATAGGCAGATGGTCCGCTGACTTTTGCTGACTTCTGCTGACTTTTGCTGAATATAACTTTCCACATACACCCCCGTACATTGGAACCCGCATCCATCAGCTACTTTCAGTTCCTCTTTTCCCACGATTGCAATAACAATAACAATAACAATAACAATAACAATAACAATAACAATAACAACAACAACAACAACAACAACAACAATAATAATAATAATAATAATAATAATAATAATAATAATAATAATAATAATAATAATAATAATAATAATAAAGTTGGAAGGGACCTTGGAGGTCATCGAGTCCAACCCCCTGCTCAGGCAGGAAACCCTACATCATTTCAGACAAATGGCTGTCCAGTCTCTTCTTAAAAACTTCCAGTGTTGGAGCATTCACCGCTTCTGGAGGCAGGTTGTTCCACTGGTTAATTGTTCTAACTGTCAGGAAGTTTCTCCTTAGTTCTAGGTTGCTTTTCTCTTTGGTTAGTTTCCATCCGTTGCTTCTTGTCCTGCCTTCAGGCGCTTTGGAGAATAGCTTGACTCCCTCTTCTCTGTGGCAGCCCTTGAGATACTGGAACACTGCTATCTTGTCCCCCATCGTTCTTCTCTTCATTAAACTAGCCAGGGGTAGGCAACCTTGGCTCTTTTATGACTCGTGGACTTCAACTCCCAGAATTCCTGAGTCAGCATGGCTGGTTCAGGAACTCTGGGTATTGAAGTCCACAAGTCATAAAAGAGCCAAGGTTGCCTACTCCTGCCCTATACTATTTCAGACAAATGGCTGTCCAGTCTCTTCTTAAAAACTTCCAGTTTTGGAGCATTCACCGCTTCTGGAGGCAGGTTGTTCCACTGGTTAACTGTTCTCACTGTCAGGAAGTTTCTCCTTAGTTCTAAGTGGCTACCTACTTTGCAATTTCATATTGCACAAAGCTCAGCAGATTACAAATAATACATCCATATTGTGAAATAATATAGAATTCAAGTTAAAGCTTTGTTTTAAAATCACTACTGTGGGGCCTGTCTCAGGCTTGCTCCAGCCTCATCACATTATATGAGGAGGGGGCTATATTTTTTATCTCCCACAGGATGGATGGGTACTTTGAATCAGTTTTAACATTACCCAATTTGAAAATGACAGTAAGAGGCAGAAGAGGAGCGACCTTCTTGGTGAGGAGAAGAATGAGCTACAATTCTTAGTACACGTCCGTCAGGTTTGTTTGCTGCAATGTGCACCCAATCACAGAACTGTTGTAGCCTGAAGAGGAAAACAATCAATAGCTGCGAAGCTCTGCCAGACCTTGAATAAAGGGAAGTACATTTTATTGAGTTCTCCTCAAGACTGTTTCTTCCGAGAAGATTTCCTCTGCAGAAAGCTTGTGACTCCCTTTCTTCCTAGGGTTGCACTGGATGTGAAACGTGAAACAAAAAAGTGTGGGGTGAAAGAAGACAACGTAGGAGAATAAGAAGATACTTCGGTTGGTTCCAGTGGTGGTTGTTCCAATGATCTAGATAAGATAGATAAGATAAGATAACCTTTATTGTCATTTTTTTACTGTGGGCACAACAGCACACATCAAAAATGAAATTTAGTTGCCCGCTCTCAAAGTGAAACACATACATGACACACACCTAAATATACTATGAACAACATATGTATAGACCCACATCCCTACACATACGTAGCAAATAAATATTAAATACTGTCCATTTTGAATACATAACGGAAGGAGGAAGCTTGAGAGTTCACAAGGTTAATGCTGTATGGAATGAAATTATGGCTGAATCTGCATGTTCTGCTACGGATACCATGAAGCCCCCTCCTCCCAGAAGGTAACAAGGAAAACAGGTCATGAAGAGAATGTGTAGCATCCCAGACAATCTTACGGACCCTGCTCAAGCAACGCTTCTGTGCTATGTCCTGTATGGCAGGGAGGGAATGGCCAATAATCTTTTCGGATGTCCTCACCACTCTCTGCACCGCCTTCCTGTCTGAAGCAGTGATGCTTCCAAACCAGACTGTGATGCTGTATGACAGGATGCTCTTGATCGTCCCCCTGTAGAAAGTGGTCAGGACAGGGGAAGGAAGGTGTGCTTTTCTCATGCGACGCAGAAAATGCAGCCGCTGCTGTGCCACCTTCACCAGTTTCTCACTGTTGAGCGACCAAGCCAGCCTACTCGTTAGCTGCACGCCCAGGAATTTGATGCTGGTAACCATCTCCACAGGTGAATCATTAATGCACAGAGAAGTGTGGCTGTGCCTGCCTTTTCTGAAATCAACAATGATCTCTTTGGTTTTTCCTGTATTTAAAACTAGGCTGTTTTCCTTACACCAGTTCACCAACCCTTCAACCTCCTTGCGGTAAGCTTCCATCTTGTCATCCTGAATAAGACACACTACTGTTGTATCATCTACAAGAGTAATATTCTATTTCAATGATAACAATCATTGCAAAGGCAGCTGTACTCGGGACACTTTACATTGTGCAATGATACCTTTTAATATATCAAGCAGCAACATCTTCCTATCCCAAGGCTGCTTTTTGAGGATAGAGTAGCCAAAAATCATCAGCAACTGCTTTTGTCTACTCAAAGCAACATTTGGGAATGTTTAAAACCCTGGATGAAAAATGTTTCGTTTCATTTCAGGATGGTGTATGTGATCTAGATGGGAGCCAGCTTGATTGCTGGATTTTATTTATCATTCTGTTTTGTTTTTAACCTGCAGTTAATCTTTCCATCATCAAGGCTTGAAGGAATAAATAAGTGAACTCTTTCTGCCATGGTAAAAATCATGCTAATTTGATGGAGAAATTCCAGCAGTATTCTTTTTTAAAATGATTGACAGAGCTCTTTCTTCTGCAAAAGGCCCCGTTACTCTGTTCTTTGCATAGTTATATTCTTGTATTAAACATTTCTTGATATAACAAAAGACAGGGCCCAAGAATGACCCTATGCCAATCTCTACAAGAATCTTAAATATGCTTCAGTGTGCTGTTCATTCACCACTGTTTCCTTTCATTGGCCAGCTGTCAGGTCAACATCTACTGAAGTGATGGGAGTTTTGAAGGAGTTCCCTGGATCCTATCCACTGAATTAAGATTTCAACTCTTGTAGAAATCTCCTTTGTTTGGTCCCGTATATAGACGAGCATTGTCTTCACATAATCAAAGCTAGTTCTGTATTCAGTACCATGGACAGCACCAGCATCTAACTCCCACATTTTTATATTTTTCTATCCTCAACTTCTAAGAAATAATGGACAACTGAATCATTCTTTTACAGAGCAGATTATAAAGGAACCAAGAAATGTGTTTTGATGAGTCACAATTCTCTTGGCAAACTATTGTTCTATCAATTGTGGGAAGTTAGATAAATTTGGGAGTTAACAATTTTGCAGTGTTGTCTAAAGTATCAATGTTATAAACAGCTTATGTTACTGGCTCTTTGGTTATGCAGAAATTACATTAACAGCATCACATCTTCATTGCGTAACCGCAAGAAGATTAAATTCGAAGCAGCAATGATACATTTCTGGGAATCCTATGCCTTTGTCTCATTTTTAGATTGGTTCTGTTAGGATTCCTGTCAACGGATTAATTATTTTGATTTGAAAGACCATCATTTCCAGGTCAATATGAAACAGTTTCTTTGAGAGTTATTCCTGCTTTTAAAGACGCTGGTCACTGTTTGAGGATCCTTCAAGGCAGAAACACTTCATTGTTCTTCTCCTGTAATACATAGCATGTATGTTGCTCACGATGTACAAATGATATCCCAAATCCAAGGCTGTGTGTCTATGCGTTTACTTACTCCCATCTTTCAAGAATAAAAATGAACAAATAGCTTGGAAACCTTTTATTCAGATTTCCCTTGACAATATATGGAAGCAAAGAAACAGAATCTCTTCACAAGATGGCCCAAATAAGGCTTTTAACCAGTACAATTTGCATGAACAGCATGCCTTATCTGAATTTTATGCAAATCGAGTTCCACAGGTTTATTTTAGGATGCAAAATGTAAGCTGGTTATAATATTCTCTATTTATGCATCCCAGGAATATAGAAAACTGCTATGATTTGAGGCGTGGAAGAATGGAACAGTTACTGAAGCAAAGAAATCTTCCCTTGTGCTTTGGATTATATCTGAATAGCCAATAATACACTAAGCTATCATATTATTCTATCTTTAAACTTAGAGAGGGAAAAAACATTGAAAGCTTCTGGAAAACTTAGCAATTCTGCGATCTTTTGCCTACCAAGTAGGAAAAGCAACTTGGCATTTTTTTTTCATTTATAATGTTGCTTGTGTGTGTGTTGTAATCTGTTGTTGTTAGTTGCGAAGTCGTTTCCAACCCATCGCGACCCCATGGACAACGTTCCTCCAGGCTTTCCTGTCCTCTACCATTTATCGAGTGCGGATGACGAAGTCACTGAGGTAGGTCGGTGGAGTAAGAGACAGCAGGGGAAGAAGATAACGGGAGTTAGAAAGGGTCGTAGTCCGAGAAGAGGTCACTCAGGAAGGAAGAGTAATCCACCGGTTTCATGAACTCAAAGTTGAAGTCCTAGACCGGAAGATTTCTCGTCAGTCCCAACTAGAGGACTAGGACCGACCGGTTTGATCGCCTTGCAGTCCAGGGGACTCACAGGAGTCTTCTCCAGCACCATAGTTCAAAGGCCTCAATTCTTTGGCGCTCAGCCTTTCTTATGGTCCAACTTTCGTTGTAATCTATAGACAAAAGAAATTTATGTTATCATCCATATTCTCCTAGTTTGTGTAAGGTTATCTGGAATGGGTTGGGTTGGACAGCTTTTGATTCCTAATTTCTCAGCCCACATCCTTCCTTCTTGTTTTCTGAGTAAATACTGAACTTTCCCCCTTCATTCTTCAGCAGAGCATCAGAGGCTCCATGTTGACAGGGAAAGTTGAGTGCAGTTTGTGGGATACTCCAAGGGCAGTTTAAGAAAAATTAATTATTGACTGATGGATGGGATGACTATCTTTCTAGCTTCAAGAGGACTGCCTTTCTCCTTCAGTCTATATCTGAAACAGGTCCATTTTGATGAGAGGTGTCCAAACTTGGCATCTTTAAGACTTGTGGACGTCAATTCCCAGAATTCCCCAGCCAGCCGTGCTGCAGGATGGCTACACCAACCATGGAATCAGCAAATTAACCTAGTTAACTGGATTTGCACAATACAGCAAATTATCAGTTACCACACCAATTAGATTTACACAACAAACCATGCCCTGAAATAGCCAACTGCATTCAGTGCTGTGGAAACTCCAACCATGGTCCCTTCCAGCTCTATTCTGAATTGAAAAATTGAATTGAGCTGTATCACTCTGCACCTAAATTGCAGTCTAAGCAACATATTTGGGGGAAGTCTCCCCACCCCCATCCAAGTTCATTTCTATTTAAATAAGAATTATTTCTACATTTGCATACAAATCAATGCATGTTAATGTTATGGAATTATGCATCCTCTTTGGATAACAAGATTCCTGTCTTCTCACAATAAATAAGTGGACACTGATCTCAAATTATAGAAACCTATTTTCTCAAGTTCTATTGCCAGTTTTATTGTTTCATTATAATTTATTTTAGATGCAGTAATTATAAGGCAATTTATCAATTTATCCTTCCGAGGATAACATGCCATTATGTATGAACTTCACGTTATAGATGGTGGGTTGAAGCTGGAGAAGGCTCTGGAAGGAAGGCTTCTGAATTCGAATAAGAAATACCAAATAAAGTAAGGATTCATATTTCAGTCAAGCTGGGAATTTGAAATTTGGGACTCACATAAAAAAAAAAAACACAAATAAGGGATGTATATTGGACATCATAGATTTCAGGACCACAAAAAGGCGGAGACAGGATTAAATTAAAATCAAATTAAATTAAAAAAATATATTTGCACCCTTACAGCTTTAAAGTTGTATGTTATGTTATTTAATGGCATGTTATCCTTCGTGAAAGAACCAGAACCATCAAGAAAAAATATTAGCAGCAATTAGAAACTAAAGCAAACTCAAGAATTGCTGAATCAGCCTAATGAGATTGAGTTCAAATCTATATGCTTGTTCTGTGTCTCCCTATGGAAAGATGTTTATTGTTAGATGCCCTTGAAAAAACGATGTCCTTTCTTTCCTTATTGCTTCTCACATCCCTTCTCCTTTTCTACTGAGATCCTGGGGATTCCATGCAGATTATTTTTTCTTGTGTTCATCAAATCCATCAAATCTCTGCTCACTTTCGAACCCTCCATGGCTCTTATTTTCACTGGCCCCTAGTGCCAAAGCATAGAGAATAGAGAATAGAACTGGAAGGGATCTTGGAGGTCTTCTAGTCCAGCCCCCTGCTCAAGCAGGAGAACCTATACCATCTCAGATAAGTGACTGTCCAGTCTCTTCTTAAAAATCTCCAGTGATGGAGCGCCCACAATTTCTGGAGGCAAGCTGTTCCACTGGTTAATTGTCCTCACTGTCAGGAAGTTTCTCCTTAATTCTAGGTTGCTTCTCTCTTTGTTCAGTTTCCATCCATTGCTTTTTGTCCTGCTTTCAGAACCCCGGTCTTTGTGACAGGTCCTCAAGTACGGGAAGACCGTGATCATGTCACCTCTAGTCCTTCTCTTCCATTAGACTAGAGATATCTAGTTCATCGTTCATCTTTTCTGGTTGTTATTTTTGGTTGCACATCTGTGATTTACTTCCATCAGTAAGATGCCATTTCTGATCGGCCTCTGCTTCTGCTTGTCTGTAGAGGCCCCTTGCAATCTCAGAGGCCTGCAGAGACCTCCTTGTGAGTGACAAGTCTCTGGAAATGAAAGAAAGCAGGCAGGTGCGGCAGGTGAATGCACTGAGCTGGATGAGAGAGCTGGAAAGAGGTGTTGAATGGTGCATTAATAGTTTTCAGTCGATGGACATACACAAAAGGGTTGCTAGATCCCTGGCTATTACCCCAGAAAAGATCAAAGGTATCTGTTTGAAAATACCTTCTGTACATCACGGAAAGGGGGAGAAATAGAGTAAGCAAACAGAAAGATGGCAAAAATACAATTAGAGGTGTTTTTTTCCAGGCGTGCAAACTGCCCAGCTGGCTTCAAGAGAACCTGGTCAATTCACCCCATGCCACATGCATCCAGCAGTCTTCCCTAGTGGCCACCGCATGCATACAGGACATGCTCCAGTAGCGTTGGCTGAAATAATGAGATGATGAAAGAGAGCCTCTTGTGCTGGATCAAGGGGAGCAAACACAGCCCTTGAGGCACAGTGGATTTTTTTTTAACTGCAGCAATGATCCTGTCAACCATCTCCTTTAAGTGCTGTGACCACCCTCTATGTCAGTGATGGTGAACCTTTTAGAGACCGATTGCCCAAACTGCAACCCAAAACCCACTTATGTATCATCGGGTGCTGGGTGGGCGTGGCCCATTGGGTGGGTGTGACCCATTGGGTGGGCGTGGCTGCGGTGGTAACGGCAGACTGGGTGGGACTAAAAAGTTCAATCAATCAATTCCAACTTTGAGAGATCTTTTTTTTCCCGCGACAAATTGAAATTGATTGATTGATTGAACCTTTTTTTTCTTTTTGCACATGGAGGCCTAAAGCAAAAAGGTGTTATAAAACCCAGCTGAAGGCCTAGGACTGGGGCAATGGCACACGTGCCCACAGAGAGGGCTTTGTGTGCCACCTGTGGCACGCGTGCCATAGGTTCGCCACCACGGCTTTATGTCATGGCCAGTGACATCTTACTGGGTTTGGTATGATGCCATCCCAGGCTCTTCCAGGTATCCATGACAGCCATGTATACCACACCTTAAGGCAAAGCATCCAAGTAAAATGAAAAGGAAAAATTCTAGACCTATTATTTTCATATTGTTGCCCACGTTACATGAAGCCCTTCTGACACCAAGATTCTGTATCAGGTCAAACGCAACTCTGGATTTTATGATACTGGCCAGGAGAGGCAGCTGAGAGAGTTATGCATGAGGGTTGGGGTAGAGATAGAGATTGATATTTCCTTCCTCCCTTCCTCCCTTCCTCCATCCCTCCATCCTTCCTTCCTTCCTTCCTTC
>NW_015389737.1:91106-113143 GCF_001527695.2 Protobothrops mucrosquamatus | reverse complement strand
CCTTCCTTCCTTCCTTCCTTCTCCTTCCCTCCTTCCTTCCTTCCTTCCTTCCTTCCTTCTCCTTCCCTCCTTCCTTCCTTCCTTCCTTCCTTCTCCTTCCCTCCTTCCTTCCTTCCTTCCTTCCTCATAGTGGACCTTGGGAAGTCACCGTTGCCTTTCAGCTACCCTTTCCTCTATCTGGGGTATCAAATTGAGTTGTTAGTTCTCAGGAAGGGATCAAAAAATTTCCATGCAATAGTCCTGAGCTAGATGGATGCCAAGCAAACCCAGCAAAGCCAGAATGCAAAGCCTGTGATTTATCTCTAATCTGACACTAATGCTTTCAAAGCTCCTTCCGAGCATGGGGGAAAAATTGCAGCAGAGCGAAGGGGACTATGGGAATTGCTGTGCCCAAGGTGAAAAGAGTCGACGGTGGTACTGTTAAGGCTCAGGTAGGGAGAGCAGCAACACCTCTGAAGATTCCTGGACTTCAACCAGTCCTCCGCTTTTTAATCTTTAACACTGTTGGGTAAAGAATCGCAAGCAGAAAACAGTTGCCTGGAGAAAAGTCTTAGAAAAACAAGAATGATTCCAGAAAGAAGTAGACCAACGGTGTCAAACTCAATTTCATTGAGGGCCACATCAGCATTGTGGTTGCCCTTGGGGGGCTGGGTGGGTGTGGCCAGGGTGGGTGCGGCCCACTGGGTGGGCGTGGATGGAGTGGGTGTGGCCTACAGGGTGGGCATGGCCAGCTCTACCTTGTTCGTGTCAAGGGTGCCTGTGGGGGCCTGGGCAGGAGTGGGACAGATCTGAGGGTCTCTGGCAGAAGGGGGTTGGGACCAGGGCAAGTGCCAAGGCATGGTCCATTTCTTCATTCCTCACAAAGGGTGACACTTCCCCAGCATGCACCCAGGAGGCGGGAGAGACAAAGTAGGGGCTGGTTCCTCGCTGTTTCTAGACGGCCTTGTGGAGCTGAGACTGAATGCGTTTCAGCATAGATGGTCACCACAAAATTGTACATTGGCTCTCGGCCAGCCTGGGCCAGGGCCAAGGCAGCGGGGGCCATTCCCTCACTGTTTCCAGGATGGCTTTGCGGGCCACATGAAACCACTTCACGGGCCGCATCCGGCCCCCGGGCCTTGTGTTTGACATGTCTGAAGTAGACAAAGGAACTTTTTTTATTAGTCACAGAAAAGAAGAGAGCACAGGGAGGTGTATGGTTCTTAAGATCCAGATCAACTGGAAGTGAAGCCATGATTCATACCCATTGAAAGCCATGTCATGGTTTAAAACAATGTTATGTTCTGCCTTCAATTTGGATGTCTTCTTCTTCATGTCACATGGTGACCACACAATGCATCCCGTTCAGATGATATTTACATCACTGATGGGTCATTCCAGAGCGGGACGAGGGAGATGAGAGGATGAGCTGGAGCAGTAAGCCATCACCTCCTGGAGGTTGTTGTAATAAGAGGGTAAATTCATTTCCTGTCTCCCAGATCCCAAAGGGAATTCAGGCTTTGAGTTCTTGAAGATGACCAAGATGAAAACAAATAGAAGTGATCTTTTCATACAGCACAAGCACTTCAGTTTGTATCCCTAAAAGTGGGTCTAGGTCAGAAATGTCAAACACAAAGCCTGGGGGCCAGATGCGGCCCGCGAAGTGGTCTCATGTGGCCCATGAAGCCATCCTGGAAACAGTGAGGGAACGGCCCCCACTGCTTTGGCCCTGGCCCAGGCTGGCCAGGAGCCAATGTATAATTTTGTGGTGGCCATCTATGCTGAAACGCATTCAGTCTTAGCTCCACAAGGCCATCTAGAAACAGCGAGGAACCAGCCCCTACTTTGTCTCTCCCGCCTCCTGGGTGCATGCTGGGGAGATGTCACCCTTTGTGAGGAATGAAGAAATGGACCATGCCTTGGCACTTGCCCCGGTCCCACCCCCTTCTGCCAGAGACCCTCAGATCTGTCCCACTCCTGCCCAGCCCCCCACAGGCTGGGCAGGAGTGATGCGAACGATGTAGAGCTGGCCATGCCCACCCAGTAGGCCACACCCACTCCATCCATGCCCACCCAGTAGGCCGCACCCACCCTGGCCACACCCACCCGCCCCCCCTGAGGGCAACTGCAAGGTTGATGCGGCCCTCAATGAAATTGAGTTTGACACCCCTGGTCTAGGTAATGTCAAAGAACAACAAAGCAAAGCCCTTCCCAGATCATAGTTCCATTAAGGACAGATAGAGGAGCAATGCCAAGAATGAAAACAAGCCATAGTTCTCAATGAGGTTGAGCTAAAGTCTCCATCACTGGAGGCTTTCAAAAAGAGACTGGACAACCATTTGTCTGAAATGGCATAGGGTCTCCTGCTTGAGGAGGGGGTTGGACTAGAAGACCTCCAAGATCCTTTCTGCCTCTGTTATTCTATGTTCTAAGTTTTGTTACACAGGAGCTGAGCAGGTAAAGGACATGCTGGATCTGAAGTCAGGAGGGGTATAAATTCTTTAACAGCACCAAGTCTCCTTAGTGGTGTCAACTGTCTGCAATGGTTAGTGCTTCTCAAAGACAATCAAGGTTTCCTTTTAGCTGTGTTCTCCGAGTCTTTGGAAGTTTTAGCCAAGTTTGTAGCGTCCTTGAAGAGCCTTATGTGCCCAGAGAGACCTAATAGTAAAGACATTAAAACATCTCCATAGAAAAAGTCCACCCTAAACAAAAGATTGTAGATTCTCGTGAAGAGCTATCTGGGGTTGAATTTCCACCCCGCCAGCAATTTTAAAGCATTAAAACTAAATAAATATTTACAAAACTGTACGGAAGCAAGTAGGGATTGTGTTTTATTTTGTTTAAATCAACATGGTGTCAACGCAGCTAACATTGGATGTCCTTGCTTTGACAACATATGGAGATGCAGCCTTTTTCTTTCTTATGCTTTACTCTTAGAATTAGATGATACTGGGGGAGGAGGAGGAGGAATGTGATGGGAGTTAGTTAGACATAACAATATTGTAATAGTGTGTGAACTCAGGGCTTTTGAAATAAGAGATGATAAGAAATGGCGGGTTGGAATAAAGGAGGGAAAGCCTGCATTTCAAACTAATTGGAGAATGTGATTTATGAATGTTAATTAGAGGAGGGAATTGTGTTTGATACTGTATGCTAAGGGGAGGGGAATCCAGATTTTGGCTTCGACTATGTACGTGCCGATGCTATGCTACTCAAAATAAAGATTCTTTAAGGTAAACAATGCCTCGAAGTTCTTTGAAGAGTTTCATCAGTCGGAACCATGACACACATGGCGGACCATTTTTTTTTTCAAGCTTGGTTTAATCTTCTCAAAAGCCTGGGGTGTTTACAGCAACACTTCTGTTCTTTGCACAGAACCCACAATGTGTCGTGACTCCGAGCCAGCCTGTGCTCTCAACAGCAGAGTCCGGAGAATCTGAGGAGGAGGAGGAGGTGGAGGGAGGCTCTGAGGAGTTACAAGACTCACATTCCAGTGAGGAGTCAGGCCCCTCCAATCGTGTGCAGGATGAGCTGCAGCTGGGTGGGGAGGAAGAGTCAGACTCGGATGTCTCACAGCTGTCGGAAATGAGACACGCCCGACAAAGGAGACAAGCTAGGAGAGTAGACCAGAGAGAGGCTATTGGACGACTCAGGAGAAGGCACTGAGAAGCCACGCCTTGAGGAATGACTTACAAAAGGGGAATGTGTGGGCGGTGCTGGTTGCTGAAGGCAACCGTTGCAAAGTACTTCATGGGATCATGTTCTGTTAGTATTGCCGGTGACTCCTTTTCTGTTTGCATCGTGTTTCGTGTGGACAATTTCCTCCATTTGGATTGTGTTTTTGCTGCTTTTGTTTCTGGACTATTTGGCAGGTTGGTTACCCATATTAAAAAGGGTTTGTTTTGTTTTGAGTCTCCAGCCTATTTTCTCAACAGGGGTTTGGTCCTTGTGCCTTTAACAAGGACGGCTATAGGCTGGGATAGAACACTTAGTCTGCCATCAGGATAGATGGCCTTTTAATCTCTTAGGACTAACTTTTGCAAATAAGCATCTAGATCATCTGGGCCTGGAGGGCTGGCAGATATTTCCTTGGCTCTCATTTGGATTTTGCCCTCTCACCTACCCCCTCTAGACTCCTCTGGCTAAAGTAACGAAGTAATGAAATTTCAGTGCCCTGATCGGAAGGACGTTGTGAATCCTTGCGACTTTTTTTTTTTGCCGAGGTCCGAACGCTCCGTTTTGTTGTTCTGCAGGAGTCCCCAGAAGGAAGACCGGATCCCCATGTCAGAGGAATATTTGGAGTACAAGCACATCAAGGCCAAACTCCGCCTCCTGGAGGTTCTCATCAGCAAACACGATGTCTCCAAGGACGGCTATAGGCTGGGATAGAACACAATGTCTCTTTTGCACAGAACCCACAATGTCTCAACAGGGCTTTCTGAAATGACCACGGAGAGCAGAAAGCCGCTATGTTGCCGGCGTGTGTCTTCCTTCTTTCTTCATCCTCATGGCATCACCACTCAGAGCTGCAATTTGCCGCACAACGTTACAGCTAAATGTTCAGGGTAAAATACGTAGTTCTTTGTTAATTGGTTCTATTATTACTTGTCAGTGTTAATGTCCACACAAGCTTTTTTTTTTCCTTTTTAAAACTGATCTTTTTTTCAGGTGCCACACTCATTTTTAGACATTTTTCTTTTTTTTTTAAACAAGTTTTATTAAATTTTTCAGTTTTTACATCCAAATAATTAGGAAGCAGCATGGTGATAGGATAATTACTGATAGGGTAATCAATAATCCAATAACAAAATCATTCATAGATCTGTCAGGTTACATCGTTAAACGTCCCTCTCTGTTTCCCTTAATTATTATATCATATTCAGATTAATACATTTCGAGAGAAAGCTCAATCAATCAATACATTTATCAATAACATTTTACTTATACATATCCAAGTCCTGTTTTTAAGTTTTAGTTCATTCCAATTACCATATTCTGATTTAGCCTTTTAATAACCAAATATTTAAACTTCGAGTAACTCTAATTTCCCTCATTTCATTACAAGATAATTATCGTGTCTAAAGTATATATATATATTATTCCAAAAATTACATTCTTACTTTCTTTCACACATATATTCTATTTCTCATCTTGGTATGTCCTCATTTACTGATAAAATATCTTTCATAGACATTTTTTTCCTTTCTTGGGATAGCTCTACCTTGTGCAGAATTTGAGCACATCTGTCTCGCTCTGGAGGACAGGAAAGATTTTGACTTTCAGCCAGAAAAAAGGGGGGACCTTTCTCCCCTTTTCCATAATACTCTGAACCGGGATTGAAAAGCAACTTTAAGGACCAAAGACCAGAGGAGACGATCGGTTGGTACAAGTCGAGGAAACCCTGAACAAAGTTTAGTACACTTAAACGACCGATGAAATCAAACTATATCTGGTCACCACCGCTTGGATACCGTGCCCACGGTCTCCACCGTGAGTCTCGGGAGAGACACCCGTGCGCTGCCGTTGCCCCAGTCCTAGGCCTTCAGCTGGGTTTTATAAAACCTTTTTGCTTTAGGCCTCCACCGCCGTGTGCAAAAAAAAAAAGATTCAATCAATCAGTCAATTTCAACTTCTCACGGGGAAAAAAAGATCTTGCAAAGTTGGAATTGATTGATTGAACTTTTTAGTCCCACCCAGTCTGCCGTTACCACTGCAGCCACGCCCACCCAATGGGCCACACCCACCCAATTGGCCACACCCAGCCAATGGGCCACACCCACCCAGCATCCAATGATGCATAAGTGGGTTTTGGGTTGCAGTTTGGGCACTCGGTCTCTAAAAGGTTCGCCATCACTGATATAGACAGAAGAAGCAGTGCCAAATACCCATGTTCTCCGTATCTCTGAAGTTAGAGGGAAATCTGCTCCTTATTTACAGCTGAAGTATTATTGTGGCTGCTATAATGAAATAATTGAAACAGTATTTCAGCTTGTCTCTGCTACTGATCTAGGAAAATAACTCGCTGTTAGCTAAAGCAGACTCCTAACACGAAGGGAGGGGAATGGTGGTGTTACGACGCATTAAACATATGTTCTTCGTGTTGTTTGTGATTGCATCTTATTTTTATTACATTTCCAGATTCTGTCATTTCTTCCCCAACACAATCAATTTCTGCCACCACCAGCAGTTTTGTGTACCACAACGAAAACCTCCTTCGTTTGTTCTTTTCCTTCCCCCCCCCACCCCCATCCTTCCAGGGCTGAATTAATAGAGCTTTCACACTGCTGAGTTATTCAGATGCTAAGATTTAGATCCATGACCCCTTTTAAGACTGGCCTATCCTGATGGCTCAGGATGGGTAAGCCTTTTGCAAATCTAAAGGACAATTTATGCTTATTTTCTGTGCAAGATTTTGCTTAGGGTTTTCCCCCCCCACCACTATAATTCATCTGTTTATCTGTACAGTCCAGGAAGATTTAGGAATGAGAGGCCGATAGTTCCTTACCACAGAGAAAATAGAAGAGATAACTTCACTTTACATAATCATGGTGAATTATTTAATGGAATTCATAACTTTGCTTTAATTAGCACAGATTCACTTGCTGTTTTTTTCTTGACCTCCCTTTGGGGAAAATTAAAACAAGGAAGGGCATGGCCCAGTACAATTCTGCAAAGCAACCCCTTAAATGAGCTTTAATTTCTTGCAGAGCCTTTGTGAGTCTTCCAACTCTGTATCTTTTAAGGCAGGGCTTTTCAACCTTTTCACCCATTGTACCACTTTTAGGATATGGCAACATCCGAGTACCACCAGTCGCCTAGCAAGGTGTCAAAAACTTGATGACCAAAAGAAAAAAAAGGAAAAAAGTGATGAAGTACAGGTAGTCCTCGACTTACAACAGTTTGCTTAGTGACTCTTAGAAGTTACAATGGCACTGAAAAAAGTGCCCCCCAAGGCACAGCCGAGCAAGACACCTGCCTGCCCACCCAGCGGCGCTCTTCCTCCTGTCCGAGGTTTTCATTGTTGTGAGCATTTCTGTTGGGGATTGGCAGCGGGGGTGGGGTGGGGGGTGTTTGGTTTTTATTCCCCCCCCCCCCCGTCTGCTGGGTGGTTTCAGCAGGTTTTAGTCACTTCACATGACCCTGGGACACTGTGACCATCATAAATATGAATCAGTTGCCAAGCATCTGAATGTAAATCAAAAGACCCTGGAGATGCTGCAACATTCCAGCTGATCGGTGCTTCTTCAGGGCTCAGCAGAAGCATCAGGATCAGCGCCAAGCTCCAGCTGGAGCCTGGTGCTGATCCTGGCCCTTCCACTGAGCCTTGACAGCTCCCAAGAAACGCCAATCAGCTGGAGCCTGGCGCTGATCCTGGCGCTTCCGCTGAGCCCTGACAGCCCTGCAGCTCCAGCCATCTCTCACTCAGGCTTGTGCGGTGCTGCCACCAGTTCAGCTCATTCCTCTCCCCCGCTACCACTTTTCTAGGATGGTCACGTACCACCTGCCAGGTGCCAATGTACCACAGGTGGTACCCGTACCACTGGTTGAAAAGCCCTGTTTTAAGGGACTGGCTCAATTATTCTTTATGGCCTCTGCCGAACATCATTCCTGCTGTAACACACAAAGCAATTGTAAACAACAGAGTAAGACATAAACCTCTTAGGATCTGCCTGGATTTACCTTTATACTTGTATATTTTCTTCCGTTCACTCCAACTGTTTTCTCAGCTGAAGACTACATGCTTACTTTGTTACCCCACGTCCTATCCCTCACTCTGTGTGTGTGCAGTTACAGTAGTTGCTAAGTTCCAGAAATAATGCTTCTATGGAATGTGTTCTCGTTATTGTCTTTGAATAATAAGGAGATAAAAATAGAATAGCATGTTAGTTATGATGTCTTCAGTTATTCCATCATGTGAAATTGATTTCTTGGTAGCTATTGGTAACCCATATGAGCAGCATGCTAGCCTAATGGTGGAGACACTCTTCTCCCACTTGGAAGGTTGAGAGTTCATTCCTAGGTAGCGGGCACAAATAAAAAAAAATATTTGCTGTGAATTCCACCTGGCATCAGGAAGGCCACCCAGCCAGTAAATGCTCAGCTCCATCCAGTCGCCCTGATTCTACCCTGAATTAAGGGATTACAGGATCATAAAAAGGGAGTATTAGAAAGTCTGAACTTCAATCAATCAATCAATCAATCAATCAATCAATCAGAGTAGAGCTGGAAGGGACCTTGGAGGTCTTCTAGTCCAGCTCCCTGATCAAGCAGGAGACCCTGTATTGTTTCGCACAAGTGGTTGCCCAGTCTCTTCTTAAAAACCTCCAGTGATGGAGCACCCACAATTTCTGGAGGCAGGTGGTTCCACTGGTTAATTGTCCTCACTGTTAGGAAGTTTCTCCTTAACTTCAGGATGCTTCTCTTCTTGATTAGTTTCTATCCATTGCTTCTTGTCCTGCCCTCTGGTGCTTTGGAAAATAAATTGACCCCTCTTCCTTATGGCAGCCCCTCAAATATTGGAATACTGCTGTCATGTCCCCCCCCCCCTAGTCCTTCTTTTCTCTAGACTTGTCATACCCAAATCCTGCAACCGTTCTTCATATGTTTTAGTCTCCAGGCCTTTAATCCTCTTAGTTGCCCTTGTTTGCACTTTTTCCAAAGTCTCAACATCTTTTTTGTAATGTGGTGACCAAAACTGGATGCAGTATTCCAGCTGTGGTCTTACTAAGGCTTTATAAAGTGGAACTAATACTTCACGTGATTTTGATTCTATCCCTCTGTTTATACAACCAGGTTTATACAACTTCTGCATTTTATCTTCCTGCTAGACATATTTTAGGCACGGCATAGGTACTGTTCTGCCCAGGGAGATGGAAATGCAACCAATATTTATCTTCAGTCTTTATTGGAAAAACTTGCAGGAATGAAATTTACTTTATCCCCTCTCCAAAGGAAAAAATACGTCTTTTCCTATATCTGTGAAATTTATTGAGATCTGCTCTGTCAGTTTCAAAATCCTCAGCTTTAACTTCCTAAGCTTATATATATATACACACACACACAAACACAAGCGTGAATAAGACTCTCCTAATATGTGCATGCAGGAAAGTGTTAGCTACAATCTTCCCCACTTTGATAATATTCAAAGTCCACAACCCAATCTGGCCACTGATTTACAGATGTTGGAATCCAGCAGTTTTGAAGGTAGTAGGTTAAGAAATTATCAGCTTTCAGGTCTGTCATTCTTCCTTTTCAGGCAACAGTTTACCAATAGCTGGTTTAAAAAGAAAATTATTATTGATGTTTCTTTTTGGTAGCAGGATCAAAGGAAACACCTGTAGTTTATTGTTCTCTTTCATTCCATTTGCTTTCCTTCTTTTCTCATCCTCTTCTTTCATTTTAAATTGCTTTTTACCCCTGGACCTTCTCATTGTTTATCCCTTCTTTGCATTTGTAATTACATTCAACTGCTGATCTTGCATAGATCATACTATTAGTCCTTTGGAGTCCGCAGAGAGTTTATAGCTGTGTTTTTGTCTACAATGCAAGAAAATTCACTGTGTCCATATTGAACTTGACAAAACACAGAAAAGCTTTGTCATTAGATGCCGGTAGGGAAAATACAGCTGTGGGAAAATTAATGGACCGCCATTGTCATCATCCCGCATCAGGACTGTTTGACCAGAGCTGATGAAAGATGTTCAAGCACATCTGGATTAGCTACACATTGCCCAACCTGGTTATCCATGAGAGAAAGTGGAGTGGCTTAAATGTTACCGATGACTAAGGTAATCCCATTATGGATTGTCTGAGGGGATTCTCAATCATCCAGATCATGGTTATCCCAAAGGTGCTTTTACAAAAGGTAGCTGGACTTTCTTGGTTTTTTTCCTTGAAGACATTTCTGAAGAACTGAAACATTTTCATGGAAAAAGCCAAGAAGGTCCACTTGCCTTTTGAAAAGCACTTTTGGGACACTCATGGATTTGATGGTTAGAAAGAGAACATATGTAGTTTACGTGAAGAATGTTATAATAATAATAATAATAATAATAATAATAATAATAATAATAATAATAATAATAATAATAATAATAATAATAATAATAATAATAATAATAATAATAAAAACAAACAATAACACCCCAGACTTAACAATTGTCGATAAGAAAGACAAAAAAGTCTGGATAGTGGACGTGGCAGTGCCTGGAGACAGCAGAATAGACGAGAAAGAACTGGAGAAGATAACAAAATACAAAGACCTACAAATAGAAATAGAACAACTGTGGCAAAAGAAAACAAGGGTAGTACCAATAGTAATAGGCGCCTTGGGTGCAATCCCAAAACAACTGGAGCACCACTTGAACACCATCATTGGCATTGACAAATTCGCCATTAGTCAATTGCAAAAGGCGGCCTTACTAGGAACTGCTTCCATCCTGCGACGATATCTGTAATACCATCAAACATCCACATCTGCCTATCCCAGGTCTTTGTTAAGGACTCGATAGGTAGACAAAATGCCAAATCCAGTCTAAACATCTGGCTGACTGTGCGATGATCCATAATAATAATAATAATAATAATAATAATAATAATAATAATAATAATAATAATAATAATAATAATAAAGTTGGAAGGGACCTTGAAGGTCATCTAGTCCAACTCCCTGCTCAGGCAGAAAACCCTATACCATTTCGGACAAATGGCTGTCCAGTCTCTTATTAAAAACTTCCAGTGTTGGAGCATTCATCGCTTCTGGAGGCAGGTTGTTCCACTGGTTAATTGTTCTAACTGTCAGGAAGTTTCTCCTTAGTTCTAGGTCGCTTCTCTCCTTGATTAGTTTCCATCCATTGCTTCTTGTCCTGCCTTCAGGCGCCTTGGAGAATAGCTTGACTCCCTCTTCTTTGTGGCAGCCCCTGAGAGATTGGAACACTGCTATCCTGTCCCCCCTCGTCCTTCTCTTCATTAAACTAGACATACCCAATTCCAGCAACCGTTCCTTATATGCTTTAGCCTCCAGTCCCCTAATCATCTTTGTTGCTCTTCTCTGTACTCTTTCCAGAGTCTCAGGTTTAGTTAAAAGAAATTTACCCTGATGTATTATGATGATTATGTCATCAACCTATATATATATATATACACATGATTAATTTACCTCAAGGCATGTAATGGAGTCTATGCATGACCTTGAGGGGTGAGGAGAAGAGATGTTGATTAAGAAACAATCCGAGAAGAGAAGCAGGATTCCACAGTCACTTAACAGTCAGAGGAAGAAATTTAGGAAAGACCTGTCTTGACACTTGACAGTTAAAAATGGAGGTGGGAAGATCGGTGCTTTCAGACCTGCAAGGGTTCTGTTAATGTAGCCTTACAACAAAGCAATTTTAGCTCACCCAGTTTTGTGTTTCCTGTCTAGTTTATTGTCAAGCTGACAAGGCATCAAGATGTTATGTCTCACCAAGGTGTTAAGAGCCTCCATTTCTCCATCAAGGAAAGCAGCGTAGCCCCTGTGCTCTGACGTTTGGAGACTGGGGTGCAGAAGTGGAGGGAAGTCCAGAATTTTATATATATAGTATTAGTCCGATAACAAAATCTTTAGTGCAAATCTCAGGTTACAACATCAGATATTTCTCCTCTTTTTCCCCTTAACATTTACTGTCTCGTATTCAAGCTAGTACATTTCTAATTATATCAACTCAATCAAAACATCATTAGTACATTTATCAATACATTTTTAGCTTATGCATATCTTAATTACATTCAATCTTCATAAACAATCCATATCCTGGTATTAATTTTTTACATCATTTTTAATTGCTCATCAATATTCCAATTTAACCTTTAATATCCATAATTTTCAGAGGAAGTCTAGAACTTTGAAGCAGAGGGCTCTTTGCCCGAAACTTTGGGTTCTAGATCAGTTTCAGATGTGGTGGTTTTATTCATAAATCCATGTATTCTAGGAAATTGATCTGAATAGATATTATTTTCCTGGTGAGATGATTAATCTATCTAGGTGTATTCATTGCTTTTGCTTGTTCACAATTTCTTTGCAGCTTCTCCTCAGCCTTAGGAGGAAAGCCATTTCAGGAATTGTGTACTTCAAGTATTAATACCACTTTACAATGCTTTGGTAAGGCCACACTTGGAATCCTGCATCCAGTTTTGGTCACCATGATGTAAAAAAGATGCTGAGACTCTAGACAGAGTACAGAGAAGAGCAACAAAGATGATTAGGGGACTGGAGGCTAAAACATATAAGGAACGGTTGCTGGAATTGGGTATGTCTAGTTTAATGAAGAGAAGGACGAGGGGGGACATGATAGCAATGTTCCAATATCTCAGGGGCTGCCACAAAGAAGAGGGAGTCAAGCTATTCTCCAAAGCTCTTGAAGGCAGGACAAGAAGCAATGGATGGAAACTAATCAAGGAGAGAAGCAACCTAGAACTGAGGAGAAACTTCCTGACAGTAAGAACAATTAACCAGTGGAACAACCTGCCTCCAGAAGTTGTGAATGCTCCAACACTGGAAGTTTTTAAGAAGAGACTGGACAGCCATTTGTCCAAAATGGTGTAGGGTTTACTGCCTGAGCAGGGGGTTGGACTTGATGACCTCCAAGGTCCCTTCCAACTTTATTATTATTATTATTATTATTATTATTATTATTATTATTATTATTATTATTATTGTTGTTGTTGTTGTTGTTGTTGTTGTTGTTGTTGTTGTTGTTACAGTTCTTGATTTTTTTCTTGATCCTTGAAGGTAACTTTTGATGCTGTCTCATTTGGTGGCCCAAATGACAGAACCTGGGGGTGGAGTTAAAAGAGGAATCAGCCTAGAATCCCCATGTAGCCACAAGGGGACTAAGTCCAATCTCCCTTAAATTCTGTTGATCCTTTTCTAACTCCAAGCAAGTGTCAACCATTAGTTGGGAAGACGTTTGTGCATGTGCTGTTCATCAGTAAATCAGTTTAATCAGATCTTTATGCGTGGGCTTCATCTTTTGTGCCTGACACCCACTGCTTTGTTTTTCAAGACAGGGGTGTGCACCACTTTTTCTTGGAAACATAAAAGTGCTCTCTGAGGCTGCCACTCAGTCCTAAAAGATGTGTTAGCTCTAAGAAGTAGCAGACGGGGGCAAGTAAGCCCCCTCTCCCCCAGTGCCATGAATCACTATTGGAGGAAGAAGGAAAATGTTGCTTCAAGTCACCTCCAGAATTCCAAGACACCCTTGGTCAATAAATCTCCTTTTATTTGCCCGTATAAAGATGCAAGGGATGAGATCACGCAAGACTTCGCTTACTTGACATAAATGCCAGAGATGGAAGTTGGAAGAAAACATATAATTTGATTTGTATCTGATGTTGCCCGGTAGATAAAAGCTACACATTTGTATTTCACTTCCTTTGATTAAATGAGAAAATAATCTAATGTGTTATGTTATTCTGCTGTTCTCAAGTGTGGTTCCTTCCCATCTTTCCCAAGACAACATTTAGAGCTAGAAGCTAAAATGAATTCCAACAAGCTGTACTCAAGATTTGTTTAAAAGAAAAAAGAAAGAAAGGAAAGAAAGAAAGAAAGAAAAAAAGACTTTCTCAAAGGGGGTCATTGAAGGCCCATTAAAGTTTGAAGAAGCTCTTTATGCAGCAAAGTTCTCAAGAAGTGAGCTGATAAATTAAAACGTTGCAAATGTCAAACTGAATATAAATATAGTCTTTTTGTTTTTTTAAAAAATCACTTTTTAAATTGTGTTTGGAGAGAAGATGTCTCCAATTTCATTTTAATAATAATAATAACAATAATAATAATAATAATAAGTTGGAAGGGACCTCGGAGGTCATCTAGTCCAACTCCCTGCTCAGGCAGGAAACCCTATCCCATTTCGGACAAATGGCTGTCCAGTCTCTTCTTAAAAACTTCCAGTGTTGGAGCATTCACAGCTTCTAGAGGCAGGTTGTTCCACTGGTTAATTGTTCTCACTGTCAGGAAGTTTCTCCTTAGTTCTAGGTTGCTTCTCTCCTTGATTAGTTTCCATCCGCTGCTTCTTGTCCTGCCTTCAGGCGCTTTGGAGAATAGCTTGGCTCCCTCTTCTTTGGGGCAGCCCCTGAGATATTGGAAGGCTGCTATCATGTCCCCCCTCGTCCTTCTCTTCATTAAACTAGACATACCCAATTCCAGCAGCCTTTCCTTATATACTTTAGCCTCCAGTCCCCTGATCATCTTTGTTGCTTTATGTGTAAACTTGCAACTGAATTCAACGCCTTTTCATACATTGTTGTGAGTTTTCTCTAATTTGATGGATGATGCTTATGGGCAGTATCAAGTGACGTTCCATGCCTTCTTCAGATCGCATTATGCCTTTTAAAAAAGAGTATAAGCTCATTGTGAGATGTTTTGTTTCATTTTTAATTTTAGAATAGAATAGAGCTGGAAGAGACCTTGGAGATCCTCCAGTCCAGCCCCCTGCTCAAGCAGGAGAACCTATACCATCTCAGACAAGTGACTGTCTAGCCCAGTGATGGCGAACCTTTTAGAGACTGAGTGCCCAAACTGCAACCCCAAACCCACTTGTGCATCATTGGGTGCCGGGTGGGTATGGCCCATTGGATGGGTGTGGCCCATTGGGTGGGTGTGGCCCATTGGGTGGGTGTGGCTGCGGTGGTAATGGCAGACTGGGTGGGACTAAAAAGTTCAATCAATCAATTCCAACTTTGCAAGATCTTTTTTTTCCCCGCGAGAAGTTGAAATTGACTGATTGAACCTTTTTTTTTTTGCACATGGCAGCAGAGGCCTAAAGCAAAAAGGTTTTATAAAACCCAGCTGAAGGCCTAGGACTGGGGTGACGGCGCGTGTGCCCACAGAGAGGGCTCTGCGTGCCACCTCTGGCACCCGTGCCATAGGTTCGCCACCACTGGTCTAGCGTCTTTTTAAAAAATCTCCAGTGATGGAGCGCCCACTGGAGGCAAGCCGTTCCACTGGTTAATTGTCCTCACTGTCAGGAAGTTTCTCCTTAATTCCAGGTTGCTTCTCTCTTTGATCGGTTTCCAACCATTCTTTCTTGTCCTGCCTTCTGGTGCTTTGGTGAATAACGTGACCCCCTCTTCTTTGTGGCAACCCCTCAAATACTGGAACACTGCTATCATGTCTCCTCTATTTCTTTTTTTCTTTAGACTAGCAAAACCCAAGTCCTGCCAGCTCCTTCATAACTCTGGGATGTAATCTGTCAGGCCCCAGTGATTTATATTTGTCAAGGTCGGATAGGTATTCTCTTAACATTTTCTTGCTTATTTTAATTTTTGTTTCTAATTTGCCTTTTGCAGTGGTTTTTTTTTGGGGGGGGTATGTTGGGCTATAGTTTCTTTTTGTGTAAAGACTGGTGTAAAGTATGAGTTAAGCAGCTCTGCTTTCTCCCTGTTGCCTGTTATTTCCTTGCCATCTTCTCTCTTTAGTGGACCTACAGTTCCCTTGACTTTTTTCTTGTTGTTAATATGTTAGAAGAAACTTTTTTTTTTATTATCCAAAATTTCTGTTGCAAGTCTTTGTTCGTTCTGAGCCTTTGCTTTCCTGACTTCATCTTTGCACGTTCTGGCTGTCTGCTGATAATCAGCCTTAATTATGTGCCCCTCTTTCCATTTTTTTTGTATTTATTCCTGGCTAAAATTATTACTACCCTTGAGTCCAAATGTCTCCCTGATTTGGAGCAGGGCAAAGTGAGAGAAATCATTGAATAATTTAATGAGTTTCAAGAGAAGTCTATTACTCCTGGCACTTTCCAATTAAGAAAAAGAAAGTTTCATGCTTCAAGAAATAAAGTTGCTTCCCAAGAGCCTGTGATCTATTCTTAGAAGCAGTTCACGCATTTGCCTGCAGGCTACACAATTTCCAGCAACGTCACCTTCCTTTCTGCCACCCACTGATTGCTAAATTTCCCATACAGCACCATGAATTTCCTTCTTCCAAATTCTGAGTTTAAAAAATCAGGACACATCCAAAGATACCCAGTACCAAATGTACTTCTAGTTCTTCAGCCTTGTTTAAAAAACCCAGTGTTATGGTTCCGGCTAATGAAACACTTCAAAGAACTTCCAGGCATTGATTTTCCTAAAAGTAATTTATTGTTACAAAATGTCAGCACAGGTATAACTAAGTTGATGCTAAGATCTAAAATTCTCTTCCTCTGAGCAATTAATTTACCAGCATGTTCCCTCCCTAAATTTGCTGTCATATATCATGTTCTCCTATCAGGTGGAAGGGCAGAGGTTTTCTTCCGGTCTCTTCCTGCCCCACAGTCCTATCTTTCTCCTCCCCTCCACCATCATCTGAATTAACTCTAAAAATACCAGACAGTTCTGCATATTTTGTCAAAGCAAGAATATACAGTATTTGCAGCATTGACACCCAGCAATTGGCTACTAAAGTTTCAAGTTTCAAACGTCAAGATTTTCAAAAGTAGCTCACTACGATTAGGTTGTGTGACATTGCTATTACTGGTGATCCCCTATCAGACATGGAGCCAAAATTAGGCAGGAAAGTTCATTTGTTAGATGTTAAACACCTTTGAAGTAAAGGTGCTGTGGAGAACTTTAGAAGGTTCTACATTTAGGCAAGAAAAACCAAATGTACAGGTATAGTATAGGGGGTACCTTGCTCAATAGTAGTAACTGTGAGAGGGATCTCGAAGTCCTAGTAGACAATCACCAAATCTAGTTTTGGTCACCACAATGTAAAAAAGATGTTGAGACTCTAGAAAGAGTGCAAAGAAGAGCAACAAAGATGATCAGGGGACTGGAAGCTAAAACATACAAGGAACGGTTGCTGGAATTGGGTATGTCTAGTTTAATGAAGAGAAGGACGAGGGAGGGACAGGATAGCAGTGTTCCAGTATCTCAGGAGTTGACACAAAGAGGAGGGAGTCAATCTATTCTCCAAGGTGCCTGAAGGCAGGACAAGAAGCAACAGATGGAAACTAAGCAAGGAGAGAAGCAACCTAGAACTAAGGAGAAACTTCCTGACAGTTAGAACAATTAACCAGTGGAACAACCTGCCTCCAGAAGCGGTGAATGCTCCAACACTGGAAGTTTTTAAGAAGAGACTGGACAGCCATTTGTCCGAAATGGGATAGGGTTTCCTGCCTGAGCAGGGGGTTGGACTAGATGACCTCCAAGGTCCCTTCCAACATCTTCTTCTTCTTCTTCTTCTTCTTCTTCTTCTTCTTCTTCTTATTATTATTATTATTATTATTATTATTATTATTATTATTATTATTATTATTATTATCATCATTATTATAGGCTGTGGCACTTCGATATAAGCCAGCGGATAACTCATGACATCATCACTCAACTCAAGCTGCTCAAACAGACATTATGTTCACTCTTCAGGACCAGAGCACCAGTGATGATTCAGATATAAGCAGATCCCTGAGGAGATTCAACTTGTATTTGACTGGGTATTCATAGCCCCCACCCACTCAGATACCTGCAAATATTTTAAAATGTACCCCAAGGACTATTCTCAATCTTTGAAAAGATTGAAAATCTCATTCTGACTAGGGAATTCTGGGGGTTGAAGTCCACAAGTCTTAAGGTTGCCAAGGTTGGACACCTCTGATTTAGAGGAAGTCTAGAGCACAAACAGATGTGTTGGTTTTGGTTTCTGTCTCCTGCAATAGCCAGATCTATGCCTTTATCATTTCATTCTTGTCTGAAATAAAACAAATAATCAAGCCGTGTCATGTATGAGAGCTGTGAGAAGTTCTTGAATGTGGTTTTGGGGCTTTGGAGAATTGAGATTTACTGTCCTGTCTGGCTTTACGCTAGGCAAGCCTGACATCTGGTGAGAGAAAAAAACAAAATCCCATTTTCCCCAGACTACAAAGAGAGAGGAGAATGATGATTTATCTAGCCTTCAATCTATTTTTCTGAAGTACTGGGAGAATGAAAAAATAAACGCATCCAAAATAGATTCCAGTATCAACCAAACATATGAATTCAAGAGAGGGGTGAAGGGGATCGATACAACAGTGCCCTTCTCTAGGATACTCCATTGCATTATCAAATCCGCCCAGTTTTCTGGAGTTTTATTTATTTATTTATTTATAATAAGACTTATATGCCGCCCTTCTCCTCCATGGGACTCAGGGCGGCTCACAGCATATTAAAAACAATACAAAACATTTCCCTATAAAAGCCAATTAAAAACCAAATATTTGTAGCTGTGTCTTGTTTAAAATCATTAAAAATTGTCCCTATTTAAAAATTCACCCTAGGTCAGTCCCNTTCTTCTTCTTCTTCTTCTTCTTCTTCTTCTTCTTCTTCTTCTTCTTCTTCTTCTTCTTCTTCTTCTTCTTCTTCTTATTATTATTATTATTATTATTATTATTATTATTATTATTATTATTATTATTATTATTATTATTATTATTATTATTATTATTATTATTATTATTATTATTATTATTATTATTATTATTATTATAGGCTGTGGCACTTCGATATAAGCCAGCGGATAACTCATGACATCATCACTCAACTCAAGCTGCTCAAACAGACATTATGTTCACTCTTCAGGACCAGAGCACCAGTGATGATTCAGATATAAGCAGATCCCTGAGGAGATTCAACTTGTATTTGACTGGGTATTCATAGCCCCCACCCACTCAGATACCTACAAATATTTTAAAATGTACCCCAAGGACTATTCTCAATCTTTGAAAAGATTGAAAATCTCATTCTGACTAGGGAATTCTGGGGGTTGAAGTCCACAAGTCTTAAGGTTGCCAAGGTTGGACACCTCTGATTTAGAGGAAGTCTAGAGCACAAACAGATGTGTTGGTTTTGGTTTCTGTCTCCTGCAATAGCCAGATCTATGCCTTTATCATTTCATTCTTGTCTGAAATAAAACAAATAATCAACCCGTGTCATGTATGAGAGCTGTGAGAAGTTCTTGAATGTGGTTTTGAGGCTTTGGAGAATTGAGATTTACTGTCCTGTCTGGCTTTACACTAGGCAAGCCTGACATCTGGTGAGAGAAAAAAACAAAATCCCATTTTCCCCAGACTACAAAGAGAGAGGAGAATGATGATTTATCTAGCCTTCAATCTATTTTTCTGAAGTACTGGGAGAATGAAAAAATAAACGCATCCAAAATAGATTCCAGTATCAACCAAACATATGAATTCAAGAGAGGGGTGAAGGGGATCGATACAACAGTGCCCTTCTCTAGGATACTCCATTGCATTATCAAATCCGCCCAGTTTTCTGGAGTTTTGTCCCTCATATTTGGAACCTGGATAAATATGCTTTGGGTACTGCTGTTTTTGAGGCATAACCTGGGCAGAACATTGCAGGATCATCAGAGACTCCTGTCTGAATTCTGGGTTCAGGGCAAATTCTGTCACTAGGCCAAGGAGAAGATGGCCTCCTTGGTCATGCTGAAGGAAAGAAAACCTCATGAAGTGTCAGCCATTTAAATTGTTGTGTCAACTTCTAAAGCCATCTTTCTCATTCCGAGTTGCCACACAGATGGGAGGGGGAGAAGGGGGGAAATAGTATTACTATTTGTATCCTAGACAAAACAACGAAAAGTCCCATGAAAACCAAGTCATTCCTACAGGTGCAGGAAGGAGGAGAGAAGATGATTTGAGAAGCCTGTCGATTGCTTTCATTTGTTGTTATTGTTGTTGTTGTTAATTGCGAAGTCGTGTCCGACCCATCGCGACCCCATAGACAACGTTCCTCCAGGCCTTCCTGTGCTCTACCATCTTCTGGAGTCCATTTAAGCTCACGCCTCCTGCTTCAGTGACTCCATCCAGACATCTCATTGTCTGTCATCCCATTCTTCTATTGCCCTCAATCTTTCCCAGCATTAGGCTCTTCTCCAGGGAGTCCTTCCTTCTCATTAGGTGGCCAAAGTACTTGAGTTTCAACTTCAGGATCTGGCCTTCTAAAGAGCAGTCAGGGTTGATCTCCTCTAGGACTGACTGGTTTGAATGCCTTGCAGTCCAGGGGACTCGCAGAAGTCTTCTCCAGCACCATAGTTCAAAGGCCTCCATTCTTTGGCGCTCAGCCTTTCTTATGGTCCAACTTTCACAGCCATACATTGCAACTGGAAAAACCATGGCCTTGACTATAGGCACTTTTGTTGGCAGGGTGATGTCTCTGCTTTTTAGTATGCTTTCTAGATTTGCCATAGCTTTCCTCCCCAGGAGCAAGCATCTTTTAATTTCTTGGCTGTAGTCCCCATCTGTGGTGATCTTGGAGCCCAGGAAGATAAAATCTGTCACTACCTCCATTTCTTCCCCATCTATTTGCCAGGAATTGAGAGGGCCGGATGCCATGATCTTGGTTTTCTTAATGTTGAGTTTCAAGCCAACTTTTGCACTCTCCTTCTTCACCCGCATTTCATTAGGTAGCATGATTTATAGCATAGTAGGGGGAGGAGAGTGTTACTTTTAGTTACTTCAAATTTCTATGGAAATTTCAGAGTTGGTTTCACTTTTGACTGTGCTAATCTCATGTATCCAATAAACCTGTGCTTTGAGGAAACCTCGAGCCTCAGAGTGCTGCTACGTGTGGTTTCATTAGTTGGAACCTTGACATATTGTCTTCTATTCATCTAAATGAGTGATGCAATCTAATCAACTGGGCTTGAACTCCAGTGATAAATATCCTAATAGAGGAGAACCGTGGAGGTTTCACCATAAAACGCTGCTATTCCAAGAGAGAGGTCCTCTGCACAATTAGGAGAGCCACTCCATTAAGTCGAACATCTCTAACTATTTGGTGAATTCATTTGAAATTGCACCAAGGACTGCAATTACAATAGATGTGACAATTGATCTGTTTTTCCTCCATACTCTTTTCACTTCAGTTTGTAAATCATGCTATTTTGTAATTTTCTCCTGTTGCTTTTCATCAACTTGACTGTCTCAAAGTAAGCCACATCAGTGAACCAGTCTTCTTTACATAGCAGAAATATCTGATCTATTATGTTCTATGTGTTTGTTTTCAGGCCCCTCTATGATACAGTGATATTTCTTCTACCTTTTTATACCTTATCTGAAAAGTTTCATTTTTCTTCCCTTTGAGTTTTTAAGAATAATTTTGTCAAATAGTCATGCCACATAGATTTTTGTTCTTTTGTTCCACTCAGAAAATCATACTTTCTTTCAAACAAGAAAACATTGGGCTTGGTATAATGTCAATAAACAATCCCAATGTGGTAGGCAGGCAAGTTGCAGCCAATAGCTATCATAATTTGTTGTTTTTTCCTTGCTTTTTGGTGCTAAAAACATTCTTCTAAATGTCATCCACCCTTCATGTTTTACCGGTCATTCATTTCTGTTGCTGTTGTGAAGGTTTGTCAGATGTTTAAATTCAAAGGAGTCCATCTTTTCTGTTGCTGTTGTGAAGGTTTGTCAGATGTTTAAATTCAAAGGAGTCCATCTTTTCTTAGTCCATCTTTTCTTAGAGTCCATCTTTAGAAAGCTTCATCTTTCTAAATTGCATTTTAAATCAGTTCCTTGCCCTAATTTACCCCAGAAGGATCTAAACCAGGAGCCCAATTGTCACATGAGACCCTGATACTCAAACAACAGTTGATCCAAGATGAAAAATTTCTCTCTGTGGTCCACCATTGCAAATGGGTTGTGGGACACACTTCATGCAGATCCTCAACTGAGCCTTGTCATCATAACTTTCAGCATCATTGGCCTACAGAAGCCCACAGCAGAATACTATGACCTTGGTCATTATTATTATTGTTCTTATTGTATTTCCTGGAACATTGGCAGGATTGTCTGGCTCAAACTTTTATGTCTCAAGTGTCAAACCTTATCTAGCTATCATTAGAATATGTAAAGATTTATCTCTTGAGGGACCTGAAGTGTGGTAAGTGATTTCCTGTCTTTTTCACTAAAATGTATGGATTCTCTATCCATTATACTGTAAGGGAACGTCTGGCTGACCTTGAGGGGTGAGGTGAAGAGATGCTGCCTAGGAAAAAATTAGGGAAAAGAGATAGGAGCCCCCAGTGACATATTGGTCTAAGGAAG
>NW_015389737.1:78454-90503 GCF_001527695.2 Protobothrops mucrosquamatus | reverse complement strand
TGTAAAGATTTATCTCTTGAGGGACCTGAAGTGTGGTAAGTGATTTCCTGTCTTTTTCACTAAAATGTATGGATTCTCTATCCATTATACTGTAAGGGAACGTCTGGCTGACCTTGAGGGGTGAGGTGAAGAGATGCTGCCTAGGAAAAAATTAGGGAAAAGAGATAGGAGCCCCCAGTGACATATTGGTCTAAGGAAGAAACTTAGGATGGACCTGCTCTAATAGATCAAGAGTTAAAATGGTGAGAAGTTCGTACTTTCAGACTTGCAACATTCTGCTAATGTAGACTTACAATCAAGCAGATTTAGCTCATCTAGTCTTGCTTCCTGTTGACGTTACCTAAAGAGGCTGGGAGATACACAAGCTGCAACAGGGACCCTCTTGTGAGACCTGACTTGAATCATATTTTAGCTTGGCCAAACCTTGATCAGGGTTGATTTATAATTTCAGAAAATCCATTCTGAAGGAGGCAATAGCCATATGAAAAAGCCTGATCTGTAAAACAAATAAACAAAATGAAATAAAACGAAAGCATACCTTTAACCCTAACAACTACAAAAAAGAAGAAAAATGGTGTACAAAAAAAGGGGGGGAAGTAGTCAATTACATTTAACATTCAGGATCCACCCTGGCTGGGTGATGAAAGAAAAGAAAAAGCAGTAAATTCTCCTCCCCTTTTATAGATAGATATAGATACAGATACAGATACAGATACGGATACGTATACGTATATTTAGATAGATAGATAGATAGATAGATAGATAGATAGATAGATAGATAGATAGATAGATAGATAGATAGATAGATAGATAGATAGATAGATAGATAGATAGATAGATAGATAGATAGATAGAGACAGAGACAGAGACAGAGACAGAGACAGAGACAGAGACAGAGACAGACAGACAGACAGACAGACAGACAGATAGAGACAGAGACAGAGACAGAGACAGAGACAGAGACAGAGACAGAGACAGAGACAGAGACAGATAGATAGATAGATAGATAGATAGATAGATAGATAGATAGATAGATAGATAGATAGATAGATAGATGATAGACAGACAGACAGACAGACAGATAAAGAGAGAAAGAGAGAATTTACTGCTTTTCTTTCACCACCCAGCAAAGGTGGATCCTACACGTTAAATGCTACATACAGTACATATTACAT
The DNA here is from genome assembly GCF_001527695.2 of Protobothrops mucrosquamatus. NCBI lineage: Eukaryota > Metazoa > Chordata > Lepidosauria > Squamata > Viperidae > Protobothrops > Protobothrops mucrosquamatus. Next base: position 89,328 of record NW_015389737.1, on the reverse strand, counting down.
GAGATATGTGAAGAAAGAAGAAAAAGCAGTCAACAGGTTGAGCTAAACATGATACTAATCTTCAAATCCCTCTGTTAACCATCTGTTATTCTATTTAACGCATAGAAAATCTACTGTTTCCAGTCTCTTATAAAGCTGTCTAGTTTTACCGTTTTGTCTTTTATTCTCTATGATAAAACAACAAATAATAAAGAAAGAAGGAAAGAAAGAAAAATCTGATCTGTGCCACGCTGTAAACACTTCAGGTCCAGAAACTGTAGAATGCCTCTGCATTTTCCGTGCAATAATAAATAATACATTATTTTTCTCTTAGCAACGTCTCAGCAGGAGGCATCACTTTCTGGCTCACAGCCGGGGAGGGTGGGGTAGGAGGGTCAAGGCTGCCAATATCTTGTTGCCTTCGTTGTTGAGGCTGTTTTTGATCGTATTTGTGAAAGAATCCACAGGAACCGAAACAAAGGAATTCAATACATTGGCTTCAGTCTTCCTTGAGGTGTTAACAGAAGGATGAAGGAGCTTCAAATCCCAGGAACCTGTAGACTTTCCTAACCTGTTGGTCTCATTATGGTCTCCACTATCCACAACACATCACAGGATGCTTAAAAAGCTGGTGACACTTTCCATGGTTGCATCATTAAAGATTCTGCTTGAGGGCATGGACACATGGATACAGGAGGACCTGGACAGACTTGAACACTGGGCGCTATCTAACAAAATGAAATTCAATGGTGAAAAGGGTAAATTTCTACATTTAGGCAAGAAAAACCAAATGTACAGGTATAGTATAGGGGGTACCTTGCTCAATAGTAGTAACTGTGAGAGGGACCTCGGAGTTCTAATGGACAATCTCTTAAATATGAGCCAGCAGTGTGCTGCAGCTGCCAAAAAAGCCAACACAGTGCTGGGCTGCATTAACAGAGGGATAGAATCAAGATCACGTGAAGTGTTAATACTACTTTACAAGGCCTTGGTAAAGCCACACTTGGAATACTGCATCCAGTTTTGGTCACCACGATGTAAAAAAGATGCTGAGACTCTAGAAAGAGTACAGAGAAGAGCAACAAAGATGATTAGGGGACTGGAGGCTAAAGCATATAAGGAACGGTTGCTGGAATTGGGTATGTCTAGTTTAATGAAGAGAAGGACGAGGGGGGACATGATAGTCGTGTTCCAATATCTCAGGGGCTGCCACAAAGAAGAGGGAGTCAAGCTATTCTCCAAAGCGCCTGAAGGCAGGACAAGAAGCAACGGATGGAAACTGACCAAGGAGAGACGCAACCTAGAACTAAGGAGAAACTTCCTGACAGTTAGAACAATTAACCAGTGGAACAACCTGCCTCCAGAAGCGGTGAATGCTCCAACACTGGAAGTTTTTAAGAAGAGACTGGACAGCCATTGGTCCGAAATGGTATAGGGTTTCCTGCCTGAGCAGGGGGTTGGACTCAATGACCTCCAAGGTCCCTTCCAACTTTATTATTATTATTATTATTATTATTATTATTATTATTATTATTATTATTATTATTATTATTATTATTATTATTATTATTATTATTATTATTACTATGGATCATCGCACAGTCAGCCAGATGTTCAGACTGGATTTGGCATTTTGTCTACCTATCGAGTCCTTACCCAGGACCTGGGATAGGCAGATGTGGATGTTTGATGGTATTACAGATATCGTCGCAGGATGGAAGCAGTTATTATTATTATTATTATTATTATTATTATTATTATTATTATTATTATTATTATTATTATTATTATTAATAATAATAATATCATCATCATCATTATACAGTCAGAATAGGTAGCCTCCAAGCCACTTTCCCCCCCAAAAAATGCTATTTTCAGAGCCCATAAATGGACGTTGCAGCTTTTTTTCAGCAGAGGACCCACAAAACCTTTGAAAAACCCACATTAGGCATCTATGTTAAAAATGTCATTATTCCGCTTCTGACCAAACAAACTTTGATGCGGCGGGCAAATGGTTCAGTGGAAACAAATAATGTGTTTGTACAATATGAAAAATATTGGCTTTCCATGCTGAACCAGATAAATGTGTGGAATGGAAAATATTAAACTGGCAGGGATATTTGCTTCCGGCTCTTTAGAGTTGGGTGAACATTTGTCTAGTTAATGTCACCTTCCAGGTGGCAGAAATGCGTATTTTGCTTTGGACTTGTCAGCCCTGGCTGGGAATTTATGTTTATTTTGTGTTTTAGGAATACATTATCTTTAAAGCACATTTTCATTCTCTAATATTCAATATTTTTTCAGGTGAAAACGGGGCCAACTTGCACGTACTTGAACCTGGAACACTCTACCAAGGATGGTTGAATGAAAATCTTTCCTTTTTTACAAAGAATGACATGTTGTTAAAGGAGCATCTCCTGTTAATCAGTTCAGCTGGAATGCAGGAAAAACACATCCAGCAGGTTCTAAAGGATTTTGTGGGCAAAGCATGGCTTGGAACAAACAATCGCAATTTTATTATGCCAACCTAACCATCTCCAGCCTAGTGACAACCAGATATATTGTGTCAGCCCTCGCCAGTACAGCAAACAGGAAACATGACTAAATAACTAATTCTACTTTATTATAAGACTACAGTAACAGAATATTGTAAGTCTAAAACTTATTAGCTGCCACTTTTAACTACTTTTAACTAGTCGTGTCACTTCCTTTTCGTCTCTCAAGGCCATTCCCATTACACCTGAAGAGTGAAAGGTTTATACATTCTCCCTGCTTAAAATTCAATGTATTGAATAGGTTCTCTTTGATTTCTACTAGATCCCTTGTTTAAAGAGGGAGAGAAATCGAGAAGCATTAATTGGATCTCTTCCACATGATTTGATCTTTCTCTATTTGAGAGAAACAGAAGGATCAAAGAAAAACTAGAGTAAACCTTTCCCCCCAGCTACTTTATCTGATAGAAAAGGAAGATGTAGTCACTTTAAATAACGTTAAAATCCAACTGGACCCCATGGTAGATGCAGAAATAGTTGCAACAGTAGCACAGGTCAAGACTCAGTGCTAGTTAATGGAGAACATGAGCAGAAGAATGACTGTGGATCTGTGTCCTGTCTGAAGGTATCTCACTAGCTTCCTACTAACCACCCTAGGCTAAAATGTCTTTTAGTTTGACTGAGCAAAGTTCTTCTGTTACGTTCTCTTTGATGTCAACTAGATCTAAAAAAAAAATATCCCTTGTTTAAAGAGGAGAGGGGGGGAAATGGAATAATTCCCCAGTTGGAAACCAGAAAACCCGTACATCTTAATTAAATCATTCTTAATTTCTGCATTGCAAAAACGGGGAAGGAGGGTGCAATCTGCTGACTCCTCCTTCTGTCTTCTGAGACTTTCTGTTATCATTCAAGATGCTCTGCCAAGCTGCTGCTAAGAGAATTTGCTAAAAACGTGTCAGTTAAAAATCTCTGGTTTTAAAATAATAATTGCCTGTCCCAATTACGAATTCCTTCAGCAAAGGATTTTGAAAGCAAGCAAGGGAGGACGCCAGCAATGGATATGAGGAGCTGACAGTTGCAATCAAGAAAATGGAAGGCGAAGGCCTGGGAAGACACATAATCAATCTGCATTATTCATGGCAATCTGCAGAAACTGTGGAGGTGGGTGTTCCTTCAAAGGTTCGCTGCCAGATTTGGGCACAGGTTCAAATCTGCACATGAAATATTTCCATACCCATAACCTGAATCCTGTAACGAGAGACATTCTTTCCGATGTTACTTAGCCTGTGGGCAATTTTTATTTTTACTGTAAAACTGAGAGAAAGTTTTGAGAGTGGACGTACAGTACGTCATTTCAGCGGGCAACGTCAGGCAAGAGTCCCAGTAAAGTTCAAAGACCTACTTCAGGTTTCATCTTTTATGAAGATCAACTTTTGTTGCCCGTCCCCACAAAAATATAAACAGCTCTAATCCAACCATCATGTCAACAAGATGGACTTTTTTTAAAAAAAATCTCTGTGGGCACTTCTGTTGGAAAATCTGCACTTATAAGAGATCAGAACACTTCTAGATTTAAAGAGGGGTCAAGATTTAGTTTAGAGTGAGAAAAATCTTATTGTTTGATAACAACGTCAACAATTGGAGTCTTGAACCATCAGATGTTCGTTAATTGTTAGGTGAAAAGTCATTGTTAAAAATTGCCTTGGGGAGGGGAGAGAGACTAGATAGCAATTGAAAAAAGTTGAAAACAAGCAGATAAATAAAGTAAGCAGCTTGACTTCCTTTATTCTGATTTTTTTTCTTTTTTTCTTTTGGATTAATTTACAAGAATAATGAGAAGTGGCAGTTGGACTGCCAGCTTGTTGTAAAACTGGAATCTTGATCCTTCAGGAATAAGGGGCAAAGAGAACCTGGTGACAGAGCTGTGCTAGACATTATACATTATTTGTTAAAGCAGAAAAGTAAGGAAACATCACCAGGCAGCTTCATGTACTAATAAGCAAATGGAAAGACCTCTGTGACACCATCTTGATTCCTGGTGTCTACACCCATGTAGTTTTCTTGGCTAACGAAACAATACAGAAGTGGTTCACCCTAACCCTGTTTCACCTACAGCCCTGCATTCCTGAAGATTTTCAATCCAAGTTTGATTCGGCAAAAGCCAGCTAGGCATGGACACATAATCAACCCGATCAATCACGTGTCAATTACAAGTACTTCATCAGAACTCCTTCAGATTTTATATCTGATTCCTTACAAATGGTACAATAAGTCCTTATCAGATATTAAGCCCCGAAATAGCGCAGTAACTTTTTCCCCCAATATATTTGCCAGCTATAAATAGCTCCACTAATTAAGCTTCCTTGTGCTTTATTAATACTTCATTTCAAATGCCAAGGCAAAAAACTTGCAGCTGATATTTGCGTGGCCGGAAGTTGAACCCTTCTTAGCTAATAAGAGAAACTGACTGGTAGGCGCTAAATACTTTTTCCCCCTAATATCTGACAAGAAAAAAACGTTATAAATGTTGTACTCTAAAGGGAGCCCTCTAAAGCAGTGGTGGCGAACCTATGGCACGTGCGCCAGAGGTAGCACTCAGAGCCCTCCCTGTGGGTATGCGTGCCGTGCCCTGGAAATGGCAAGGGACTGGCCCCCGCCACCCTGGCCCCACCCACCCAGTCTGCCATGACCACCGCAGCCACACCCACCTGGCAGCCGGTGATAAATAAGTGGGTTTTGGGTTGCAGTTTGGGCACTGGGTCTCTAAAAAATTCGCCATCACTTCTCTAAAGCATGTAAAATGAGATCTGAATTGTGCCATTTCAGAGAATAAATGTAGGTCCTTATAAGAGTTGAATCAACGATTGCTTTAGACAGAACTGAGAACCTTAAATTTTTCTCCAGGGAATCTTTACATGTGGAAGGATCCTTTAGCATTGATGGAAGCTTATGATTCCCAGGCCATTCAGATCCAACTTTGATCACTTTAGTTCAGTATCAAGAAGACATTTCTAGACCTTCTCTGATACAAATAATGGACCCAGTCAATTAACTCTGTAGTGCTCCCTTCTTACATGAACATTCTTACAAATAAAAATGGGTTTTGCTTTGGAGTGTTTCTGGTGCCTTCAGGTCAGTTTTGACTCCTAAAGAGTGTCTGAACTAATCCCTCAGTTTTCTGGCAAGGTTTTCAGAAGTGGCTTGCCATTGTCTGGTTTCTAGGGCTGAGAGACAGGACTGGCCCAAGGCAAGACTAGAATTCAATATAGTCTCTTGATTTCTAGCCTGGTGCCCTAACCACTACACCAAACTGGGCTTTGTTGTTGTTAGTTGCGAAGTCGTGTCCGACCCATTGCAACCCCACGGACAACATTCTTCCAGGCCTTCCTGTCCTCTACCATCTTCTGGAGTCCATTGAAGCTCACGCCTACTGCTTCAGTGACTCCATCCAGCCACCTCATTCTCTGCCGTCCCCTTCTTCTCTTGCCCTCCATCTTTCCCAGCATTAGGCTCTTCTCCAGTGAGTCCTTCCTTCTCATTAGGTGGCCAAAGTACTTGAGTTTCAACTTGAGGATCTGGCCTTCTAAAGAGCAGTCAGGGTCGATCTCCTCCAGGACTGACCGGTTTGATCACCTTGCAGTCCAGGGTACTCACAGGAGTCTTCTCCAGCACCACAGTTCAAAGGCTTCAGTTTTTTGTCGCTCAGCCTTTCTTATGGTCCAATTTTCACATCCATACATTGCAACTGGGAAAACCATGGCCTTGACTATACGCACCTCTTGACTGGAAGGCAAGGTGTGATTTGAGGCACATCTGGACATGAGCAGAGTTCCTTAAACCAAGTGCATATCATCCTCATCCTCATCCTCATCCTCATCATCATCCTCATCCTCATCCTCATCATCATCATCATCATCATCATCATCATCATCATCAATCATCATCATCATCATCATCATCATCATCATCTTTTTATTTTATACAACTCAAGCCAGTATATTTTTCCAATAGCAAGCCTTGAAGTGTGATGGACTTGCAGAGGTAAACACAGCCCCTTCACACAGGATTTCTCGTAGGAACAAAGGATTAGAAGTTTGTTGGCTGACCAAATTATATCCTTTTATTCTCTTGCTGTTCTAGACTTGTCTGGGGGGGTCAGAGTTGATGTGCATACTTTGTCTGAAATTCTTCTGCTGCTGCTTCAAATACAGACGCATTTCTATATCTATACTCCCATACTGGAGCAACCTACATTTTCTTCCTTTCTATTTTTTTTTTTCTGAAAGGCATTTCAACAAACAGGAGCAACCCCAGAAAAAGAATTGTGCTCTGCATCACAGAGAGGTGTGGGTGGGTGGGTGGGTGTTTTCACTGAATATAGAACAACTGCCTTGACAGAAAATCTATTTCTCTCCTGAGAAACTGAATATTGAATTAGGCAAAAGGTGCACTCCCATTAGATGGTTTTTCAGCAGAGGGCTAGCAAGTGATTAACTTGATATCGGGGGATCCACAGTTCCCATCCCATGGGAAGCAACTGTGTGTAAAAAAAACCAATAAAGGACACTCTCACTCTCCATGCCTCCATCCCAATCCAATGATTCTAACCTTGCCTTGCTTTATACATTGTCTTCTCATTCAAAGCTGCTCGCAAGAAATCATTTAAGTCACACAAGTTGAAGAGCCTAATATCCGATCTAACTGGGATCTTGTTGTTGTTGTTAGTTGCGAAGTTGTGTCCGACCCATCGCGACCCCATGGACAATGTTCCTCCAGGCCTTCCTGTCCTCTACCATCTTCTGGAGTCCATTGAAGCTCACGCCTACTGCTTCAGTGACTCCATCCAGCCACCTCATTCTCTGTCGTCCCCTTCTTCTATTGCCCTCCATCTTTCCCAGCATTAGGCTCTTCTCCAGTAAGTCCTTCCTTCTCATTGGGTGGCCAAAGAACTTGAGTTTCAACTTCAGGATCTGGCCTTCTAAAGAGCAGACAGGGTTGACCTCCTCTAGGACCGACCAGTTTGATCGCCTTGCAGTCCAGGGGACTCGCAGGAGTCTTCTCCAGCACCAGAGTTCAAAGGCCTCCATTCTTTGGCGCTCAGCCTTTCTTATGGTCCAACTTTCACAGCCATACATTGCAACTGGGAAAACTAGGATCTAAGGGTTCCTAACTACAGTATGAGGTTCACTGTCATCCCTGAAGGCCACAAACAGAGATCAGCAGCTGGAATCCAAAGTGTAAGGAACGGGGCAGTTTTCCGTTGGCCTCCATTACATCCTTCCAGTAATACTCCGCCATTTTTTCCCCCAAATGGCCAGTCAATAGTCTATGTCCATTGAGCAAATATAATCCTCATCAAACTGCTTTGAGATTTTATCCTTACTTAGTTCCCAGCCCAAATAGTATTTCTTATGTATTTGAGAGTGGGCTTTGCATTTCTATGGACAGATGGGGTTTCTTGAGTAAGGACCTCTATGAACATCTTGACTTTCTTTTATAGGAAACTTGGTGTGTTTCTATGCATCCATAATATTTCCATCTATGCAAAAGACTCTCTAGAAAGAGTGCAGAGAAGAGCAACAAAGATGATTAGGGGACTGGAGGCTAAAGCATATAAGGAATGGTTGCTGGAATTGGGTCTGTCTAGTTTAACGAAGAGAAGGATGAGGGGAGACATGATAGCAGTGTTCCAATATCTCAGGGGCTGCCACAAAGAAGAGGGAGTCCAGCTATTCTCCAAAGCGCCTGAAGGCAGGACAAGAAGCAACGGATGGAAAGTAATCAAGGAGAGAAGCAACCTGGAACTAAGGAGAAACTTCCTGACAGTTAGAACAATTAACCAGTGGAACAACCTGCCTCCAAAAGCGGTAAATGCTCCAACACTGGAAGTTTTTAAGAAGAGACTGGACAGCCATTTGTCCGAAATGGGATAGGGTTTCCTGCCTGAGGAGGGGGTTGGACTAGATGACCTCCAAGGTCCCTTCCAACTTTATTATTATTATTGTTGTTGTTGTTGTTGTTGTTGTTGTTACATAAAGGACAAATACTTCTTCTTCTATAGTTTTTGTTAACCCTTCTGCCTACCTCTCTCTCCTTTTTCTTTTTTTCTTTTTTTCTTTCTATCTATCTATCTATCTATCTATCTATCTATCTATCTATCCTCTCTGTCTCTCTGTCTCTGTCTCTGTCTCTCTCTCTCTCTCTCTCTCTCTCTCACTCACTCACTCACTCTCTTTCTCTCTCTCCCAGAGTCATTGTCATTACAGATATTTGTTAGTTGTCAATAAAAAACAGATATTGCTAGTTGATATTGTGTTTAGAAAGAAAAAAAACCAATAATAGGACAGTGACCACTATTGGCTTTTCTCTGAGAGCTCCTGATTTCCTGCCATTGACCTTCTGCTAAAACCACAGCATGTCCTCCAAGCTCATTAATATGCATCTGTGCAAAGATGCCCCCTCGGTCATCTGCTTCCCACCCCCATCTCTCCTGCTAGTTTTGAGTCTCATGTTACAACCTGAGGTGAAGCCACAAAGGAAAGGAGCTTTTCCAAAGAAGTCGGAAGTTGCCTGAAGGGCTTCTTGAAAAAGAAATCTAAGCTGGAGCTGTTGGAATGAACTCTTTTCTCCTTGGAGTCTTTCCTTTAATCCAAGTTCCCCTCACGGCTTCATGGGAATGAAAATGTGTCCTGTGATTTGCAGCTTGCAAAAATCGCTCATTGATATGTGTTATTCCCAGTAAGATGCTCCATCCCAACTTTCATCCTAGGCCAGTAAGAACCACCTTCATTTTTCTTGAGAGCTTGTCCAGGCACCGGATGGAGAGAAGCAATCAAATATTAGGGAGAAATTTCTAACAGTGAGAACAATTAACCAGTGGAATGACTTGCCTCCAGGAGTTGTGGGTGCTCCATCACTGAAGGTTTTTAAGCCTTTTATCCAGAATGGTATGGGGTCTCCTGCTTGAACAGGGGGTTGGACTAGAACAGGGCTTTTCAACCAGTGGTATGGGTACCACCTGTGGTACATGGGCACCTGGCAGGTGGTACGCGACCATCCTAGAAAAGTGGTAGTGGGGGAAGAGGAATGAGCTGAACTGGTGGCAGCACCACACAAGCCAGGATCAGTGCCGCTTTCCAGCTGATTGGCGCTTCTTCGGGGCTGTCAGGGCTCAGTGGAAGGGCCAGGATCAGGGCCAGGTTCCAGCTGGAGCTCGGCACTGATCCTGGTGCTTCTGCTGAGCCCAGAAGAAGCGCCGATCAGCTGGAATGTTGCAGCATCTCCAGGGTCTTGTGATTTACATTCAGATGCTTGGCAACTGATTCATATTTATGACGGTCACAGTGTCCCAGGGTCATGTGAAGTGACCAAAACCTGCTGCAACCACCCAGCAGATCAAACACCCTCCCACCCCACCCCCGCTGCCAATCCTCAACAGAAATGCTCACAACAATGGAAACCTTGGACAGGAGGAAGAGTGCCGCCAGGCGGGCAAGCAAGTGTCTTGCTCGGCTGTTCCTTGGGGGGCACTTTTTTCAGTGCCATTGTAACTTCGAACAGTCACTAAGCAAACTGCTGTAAGTCGAGGACTACCTGTACTTTATCACTTTTTTCCTTTTTTTTCTTTTGGTCATCAAGTTTTTGACACGTTGCTAGGCGACTGGCGGTACTCGGATGTTGCCATATCCTAAAAGTGGTACCATGGGTGAAAAGGTTGAAAAGCCCTGGACTAGAAGACCTCCAAGTTCTCTTCCAACTCTGATATTCTGTTATTCTGATCTGGCTTGTGCTGAAATATTTGATTACTGGCTGATGGTCTGACTCCCATTTATTTCTCTTCTTTGAATTTCTTTTCACGTACATGAAGTCTAAGTATATCCCAGTTGCTAGCCAAGCAGGAAAAGCTGCCATATGCAAAAGCATTTCCCATTTTCCAGAAGAAAAATACATTATTTATTACCAGTCACTAGAAAATGAAGACATTATTGACTTATTGATTATAGATATGATAGCAACACCACAGAAGCAAGTTAAGAATTATTTTGGGGCAAGAGCAAATGGCTCAGCGTGTTTCCCCCCTCCCAGAATTAAGTTAGCTGGAAGCACTAATATTTATATGCCAGCTATATCAAGAGCAATGTTTGAATATGAAATGTATATTAGAAAAGGAGATTGGAAGTTAGTCTATAAATAATGCAGCAGTAGTGTTGTGGAAAAAACCACGATACTTACATCAGAAGACAAGACCACGAAGGGTTGGAGAAGACAGGTTTATTTGTGCACAATGGTTCAGAGCATTCGCATGACAGATTCTGAACACTGGGCTATTTCCAGCGTGTCATTCTTATACAGCTTGCCGCCCACGCCTAACCCAATGGATGACTTCTTATTTACCTTTAACAC
>NW_015389737.1:75191-76253 GCF_001527695.2 Protobothrops mucrosquamatus | reverse complement strand
CTAGGCGGTAATATCTTACACCATCTGTGACTTTCAGTTGGCACTTCTTGTAAAAGGTTGTCTCTTTAGAATTGGCACACAGGTTACATGGATTTTAAGCACAATTAAGCACAATCAAATACTACAATACTCTATTCTCCTTATTGATATAACAAAACATTTTAAAAACATTTTCCTATGACATTTCCCATCTACCTCAGTAGGAAGTGAAAAGCTGGTCTAATAATAATAATTTGGGTCTTGAAAGAAGATGTCTGCTAGGGTGATGGGAGGGTGGTTTTGTGTTCCTGGATGACTGTTGTTTTATGAATTTATACGGAATTGTGTGGGGGGTTTTTTTTAAAAAAAAAAAAACTTTGTTAAGCATCCTAGAGTTATTGAGAGTTGGGTAGCCTAGAAAAATAAAGTGATAAACAACAGAAACAACTCTGAAAAGCTATCAAGTCAACCATGTTTTTTTTTTACAGAGGTTAGCCAAAGGTTTCCATAAACCGTCTCCCTCCCCTTTTGATCTCTCTTGGGTGTTAAAGACCTAATAAAGAAAAATAATTGCAGAGAATTTCAGGGAGACCTTGCTTCTGTTTCTCACTTGGCAGAATCACTATTCAGGCATCCATTGGCACTTTTCAGAAGTTCATGATGGTTTTCCTAGTTGCAATGTATGGATGTGAAAGTTGGACCATAAGAAAGGCTGAGCGACAAAGAATGGAGGCCTTTGAACTATGGTGCTGGAGAAGACTCCTGCGAGTCCCCTGGACTACAAGGCGATCAAACCGGTCAGTCCTAGAGGAGATCAACCCTGATGGCTCTTTAGAAGGCCAGATCCTGAAGTTGAAACTCAAATACTTTGGCCACCTAATGAGAAGGAAGGACTCACTGGAGAAGAGCCTGATGCTGGGAAAGATTGAGGGCAAGAGAAGAAGGGGACGACAGAGAATGAGGTGGCTGGATGGAGTCACTGAAGCAGTAGGCGTGAGCTTAAATGGACTCCAGAAGATGGTAGAGGACAGGAAGGCCTGGAGGAACGTTGTCCATGGGGTCGCGATGGGTCGGACACGACTT
>NW_015389737.1:69886-75114 GCF_001527695.2 Protobothrops mucrosquamatus | reverse complement strand
CTGCCACAAAGAAGAGGGAGTGAAGCTATTTTTCAAGGCGCCTGAAGGCAGGACAAGAACCAACGGATGGAAACTAATCAAGGAGAGAAGCAACCTAGAACTAAGGAGAAACTTCCCGATAGTGAGAACAATTAACCAGTGGAACAACCTGCCTCCAGAAGTGGTGAATGCTCCAACACTGGAAATTTTTAAGAAGAGACTGGACGGCCATTTGTCTGAAATGGTATAGGGTTTCCTGCCTGAGCAGGGGGTTGGACCAGATGACCTCCAAGGTCCCTTCCAACTTTATTATTATTATTATTATTATTATTATTATTATTATTATTATTATTATTATTATTATTATTATTATTATTATTATTATTATTATTATTATTATTAATGACAGCATCCAGCAAGACAGAATTTAAATAGTATTGAGCAGTGTTTCTCAATCCTGGCAACTTTAAGACACATGTACTTCAATTTCCAGAATTCCCCAGCCAGCATTCTGAAAGTTGAAGTCTGTGATATCAATGCTGCTAACATCGTATGTTTTGCATTGACAACAGATGGAAATGTAGCCATCTTTTTCCCTTTCGCTTTTAAAGTTAGATGATGCTGGGAGGAGGGGGGATGTGAATTAGAGTCTAGCTAGACATAACAACACTAAACTTAGTGTGAGAATCAAGATTATTGAGCCCAGAGCTGATAAAGAATTGGCGGGCTGGAGAACTGGAGAGGAAGCTCCCGTTTCAAGCTAATTGGGGAATGTGATTTATGACGGTTAATTGGAGGAGGGAATTGTGCTTTGATACTATGTGCCCAGAGGAGGGGAATTCAATTTTTGGCTTCGATTATGCAGTGCCGATATTATGCTACTCGAATAAAAGATTCTTTAAGGTAAATAACGCCTCGAAGTTCTTTTGAAGAGTTTCATCTGTCGGAACCATGACACATGCATCTTAAAGTTGAATTCTGGAAGTTGAGGTCCACGCATCTTAAAGTTGTTAAGGTTGAGAAACACAGGTGTAGATGAATGAAGAGATCCATGGTAAGGTCATCTCCAAATGTTTAATCAAAAGCAATCCAGTTTAGAGGTCACACTGTGATTTACAATATTTTCTTCCATCGTTCCTATCTAACAAGCCAGACGGCATGTATCTTATCACCTTGCTGTGTTTGGAGTTCTTCTGCATTCTTTTAGCGAGTTGCACATGCCAATAAAATAGACTTTGTTTCAATCTCTCCAATCGCTTTGGTTCTTAATTGAAGTGGGCATTTTTCCCCACAACAAAAGGAGCTTCAAGAAGGGTAAAGACGTGGGACAGGGAAGTGAGAAGCTGGTAAACACAGCATGCTGTTTTTAGCAACTGAACTCCTTTGAGCTTTCAAAACACTTTACATACCTCAGAAGCTGCTGGAGAGGTAGACAATATCAGCATGCTGTTGACAGATGAGAAGGAGCAGCTTTCGTACATGATGTGTGATAAAAGCAGATCAAATATCTAGGAATATGGGTCTCTCCTACACAGAGCAAAAGTATATCATTCAAACAGCATACCAGCAACTTCAGCTAGGTATTTGTTGCATGTTCTCAATATTAAATTGTTTTGTAACCGGATACGGTAGCATATCCCATCCAAGGAGATTTCCCCACCAATAGGCATTATTACAGTCTAGTCCATCAATTTTCTCAAGGTTGGTTGGTTGGTTGATTGGTTTATTAAATTTATTTGCCACCCATATCTCAGTTCAGGTGACTCTGAGTGGCTGGTTACTTCACTTTTTGGCTGCCACTTTTTAAATACGTAGATGTCCAATGGGCTCAGAAAACTAACAAATACAAGTAAGGGTTCCTTATCAAATAATAACCTTTCTACTTTAGGCTATTTATTGGTGGTGTGGCTCAGCTCATTAATTGCAGAGGATTTTTCTTGTTGTTAGTTGCGAAGTCGTGTCCAACTCATCACGCCCCATGGACAACGTTCCTCCAGACCTTCCTGTCCTCTACCATCTTCTGGAGTCCATTGAAGCTCACGCCTCCTGCTTCAGTGACTCCATCCAGCCACCACATTCTCTGTCGTCCCCTTCTTCTCTTGCCCTCCATCTTTCCCAGCATGAGGCTCTTCTCCAGTGAGTCCTTCCTTCTCATTAGGTGGCCAAAGTACTTGAGTTTCAACTTCAGGATCTGGCCTTCTAAAGAGCAGTCGGGGTTGATCTCCTCTAGGACTGACCGGTTTGATCGCCTTGCAGTCCAGGGGACTCGCAGGAGTCTTCTCCAGCACCACAGTTCAAAGGCCCCCATTCTTTGGCGCTCAGCCTTTCTTATGGTCCAGCTTTCACAGCCATCCATTGCAACTGGGAAACCCATGGCCTTGACTATACGCACTTTTGTTGGCAGGGTGATGTCTCTGCTTTTTAGTATGCTGTCTAGATTTGCCATAGCTTTCCTCCCCAGGAGCAAGCGTCTTTTAATTTCTGGGCTGCAGTCCCCATCTGCGGTGATTTTGGAGCCTAGGAGTCTTTTCTAGTCTTCCATAAATAGCACTGATGTCTCCGCCTTAGAAATCAAGACCACCACCAAAGAATATCATATCAGGATATTTTGTCTTCTTCTTGATGGGCCATTCTTTGGTAGATGAAGCCTATGAAATGGCTGGCCTGTCCCAGTGATTGTACCATATGGCTTTTAATTGTTTTTAATATTTGTATTGTGTATATCGCTTTTTTTGTGGGGTACTGTTTAGGTTTTAATTGTAAACCATCCAAGTGCTTTGGGAAAACCAGTATGATGGTGTGGCTATCACAAATGGATCTGTAGCTCTTTGATTTGTGGCTGTGTGGCTATGGGTACATTTTTTTGTGCCTCATGAAGATACAGATATAGGATATGGAGTGGCAGAACCTGGGTGGAATCTAGAATCCCTATGTAGCCACAAGTGAACCCAGTCCAAGCCCTCTTGAATTCTGTGGACCTTTATCTAACTCTGAGCAGGTGTGTAAGGACCTGCCTCAACTAGATCTCCCAAGAAAGCAGAAATTTTGAAACAGGAAACTTTTATTGAGAGTTAATGATGGCAAGAGAGCAAAGCAAGGTCTGAGATTTGGCGCATAAAGGATTACATCAAAAAGGCAATTCACAACTCCCCCCCACAATGTCCAATCATCTGGTTGAAATCCAGCCAATCCACAGGTGCCACTGTGTTAAGAGAAGCTGGAGATTTAGCAGGCTTTTCAAGGTCTCTCCTGGTTTTGTTTCCCAATGGTCCCAGACTCCTTTGTCTGGAGATAAAGCAGATATTTTCAGGTCACATTCTTCTCACCCAGAAGGAGGGCACCTCGTACAGAGCAGAGCAAAGTGAATAATATTCTCCATGCAAGCAGCAGCACCCCCAAGAGTATGGCAAGTCCCCAAAAGACATAGGCAAAAGCAGGAAAAGGAGAAATGGGAGGATTGAAGGGAAATACATTTAAGGGGCTCTGACAAGGTGCTACCTCTTAGTTGAGAAGATTTCTGTGCATAGGCATGAGTAGCAATAGATCAGTTTAACTGGACCTTCACATATGGATCTGGTCTTTTGCACCTAACAATTACAGACATGTATAAAAGACTAACTCATCAAGATCCTTTTGAAGCAAGACAAAAGGCAACAGGAAGTTCTGGAAGTTTTCACTCTAAGCAGCATGTGGAAAAAAACCAGTGTGAAGATGACTCAGCAAGAAGAAGCTCAGAATGGTTTTCATGTGAACTTGATCAGTCCATGGCACCCAAGTTGAAAGTATCAGGAAGTGTAAAAAAGAATGGCCAAGTCATACTGGCATTTACTCAAGTAATAATAATAATAATAATAATAATAATAATAATAATAATAATAATAATAATAATAATAATAATAATAATAATAATAATAATAATAATAATAATAATAATAATAATAAAGTTGGATGGGACCTTGGAGGTTATCGAGTCCAACCCCCTGCTCAGGCAGGAAACCCTATACCATTTCAGACAAATGGCTGTCCGGTCTCTTCTTAAAAACTTCCAGTGTTGGCACATTCACGGCTTCTGGAGGCAGGTTGTTCCACTGGTTAATTGTTCTCACTGTCAGGAAGTTTCTCCTTAGTTCTAGGTTGCTTCTCTCTTTGGTTAGTTTCCACCCGTTGCACCTTGTCCTGCCTTCAGGCGCTTTGGAGAATAGCTTGACTCCCTCTTCTTTGGGGCAGCCCCTGAGATACTGGAACACTGCTATCATGTCCCCCCTTGTCCTTCTCTTCGTTAAACTAGACATACCCAATTCCAGCAACCGTTCCTTATATGTTTTAGCCTCCAGTCCCCTGATCATCTTTGTTGCTCTTCTCTGTACTCTTTCTAAGTAGAGAGCACCATAATTCTTTGGAACCATCAAGTCTTCATGTCTGGTGGGCATCTTCTAAAATTCACACCTAGCCTGTCCAGCTAGACTTTGAGTGGAGCAGAGTAAAACATTCAATTCGGAAAGTGAACATTAAAACAACAACAGAGGTAGTAGATGTTCCTTTGCTTCTATGTGTGCTGAGCACATCGTACACTGGAAGTGTTCCAATTTTATTTTATTTTTGCAACCCTCTTTGTGATATAAAGCTTTTCCTAGAAGAGATACCTGCCCTCTGCTAGTTTGTATAATTTGTATTCATTAATGTGAAGCTACATCAACTCAGCTTCCTGAAGCTGTCAATCTTACATGTGTGGTCAACAAGATAAAGATGATGAGAGATTCAGGAAACAGTACATGTCATGGACTTTTTGAAAGCTTCTAAGAAAGGCATGAAATAAGAGAAGCAGGGTCTGACGGATTTATATCTATTGAAACACTGGAAGCAAAAACAAGAATAGACAGTTCTAACAATGAAGAGGAAATTATAGAATTGAAGAGGAAGCTTGTTGGTCATTTAGACACTGGCCAAAGTTCAGCACTGGGACTTAAAATAGATCAGGTTTGTCCATTTCAGTTTCTTGCACATTCCCTTAAATTTATTTGCTTGCAATTTCATACCTTAATATGTACATCTATAATAATAATAATAATAATAATAATAATAATAATAATAATAATAATAATAATAATAATAATAATAATAATAATAATAATAATAATAATAATAAAGTTGGAAGGGACCTTGGAGGTCATCTAGTCCAACCCCCTGCTCAGGCAGGAAACCCTACACCATTTCGGACAAATGGCTGTCCAGTCTCTTCTTAAAAACTT
>NW_015389737.1:37387-69786 GCF_001527695.2 Protobothrops mucrosquamatus | reverse complement strand
GCCGCTTCTGGAGGCAGGTTGTTCCACTGGTTAATTGTTCTCACTGTCAGGAAGTTTCTCCTTAGTTCTAGGTTGCTTCTCTCCTTTATGTATTAGAAGGAATTTTGCCTAAAGTACACCCTTGATGTCTTTCCTTTAATGAGATGTATTTTAATGCATTCTTTATTAATGCATAATTATTGTATGCATTCTTTCTTTGGCACAGCAACTCTCCTACCATGTCCTCCACACTTATTTTCATCCTGCAAGATACATTTTTTAATTGTAAAAGTGCACAGCAAGATTTGGATAAATCCACTTTCCGAAGGCGTAACTAGCTCAGTAACAACCCGAAGGTGTGAGATTAGCTAAATTGTAATTATAATGCGAACAAAAAGAAATACCCCTTTCCCTAATTATTTTTAAAAAAAAGGATTTGAAATTAAGGGTAGACATGGGTACTCAGGGGTGGAGGGAAAGTGATAGTAAAGAACATCCAAAGGACCCACTTAAAGTAGAAAATGGGCAATCAAATGTGGAGTGGAGTGAGATGCAGATCTCCGTGGAGTGAGATACAGATCTCAAATTCCCTGATGGCATCTGAGCTGGCAGGGACTGACGGTCTGCAGCAAAGGTAAAATAGTAAAATCCATTTTGGAGAATGAGCCTTTCTTGCTGTATCTTGTGTAGCTGTTTAAGATAAGATAAGATAAGATAACCTTTATTGTCATTGTCATACTGTGGGCACAATAGCACACATCAAAAATGAAATTTAGTTGCCCGCTCTCAAAGTGAAACACATACATGACACAAACTTAATACATACTATGTACAATATATGTATAGACCCACACCCCTACATATACATAGCAAATAAATATTAAACATTGTCCATCTTGAATATATAACGGAAGGAGGAAGCTTGAGAGTTCACAAGGTTAATGCTGTATGGAATGAAACTATGGCTGAATCTGGATGTTCTGCTATGGATACCACGAAGCCCCCTCCTCCCAGAAGGGAACAGGGAAAACAGGTCGTGAAGGGGATGTGTAGTGTCCCAGATAATCTTACGGACCCTGCTCAAGCAGCGCTTCTGTGCTATGTCCTGGATGGGAGGGAGGGAATGGCCAATGATCTTTTCGGCCGTCCTCACCACTCTCTGGACCGCCTTCCTGTCTGAAGCAGTTTGTATGTGTGTTTTTGAGTCAGCCTGGACAGATCCCTGCTCAATTTTCTTGACAATGTCTCAGAAGTGGTTTGACCCTTGCCATCTCCTTCGGGCTGGGAGAAAAGGTCACCAAACTGGCATCAGGCTTCAGGCTGGACTAGAACTCATGGTCTCCTGGTTTATAGGCTGGCGCCTTTCACAACTATACCAAATGATGAATTATAGCTTGTCCAGTTTTTTTTTATCATGCTACTGGTTCTGGATAATATTTGCAAACATGTTTAAGCTTTTCTCGTGTCTCCCACTTTGTTTCAGCTGTCTGAAACATCTTGCTTGTTTTCACTCGCCAAAAATGATATGTCAACAGATGTTCACTAATAAGCAGGGAACAGCTTCGGAAAACAGCAGCGTTGGCCGGGCCATCATGGAGAGATTCCTAAAGCGGGTCTTTCCTGAACAACAGACAACTTTTCAAAAGCTGGCACTGCTGCCCTTCAGTTTAAAGTTGGTTTTAGTTACAGAAATCTCCCTTCATAAAGTGCTGTTCTGTTTGGCTTTCAGTTTCCACATAATCTCCCAGCCAGTTTGTTGTTTGGGAACCCAGAAGACACCAACCTGGAGAAGAAGATAGTTTAGCCCCGAAGAACATGCTGGAGTGGCCAGTCTTGAGCCCAAATTCATAGTGCTGAGAGTTGGGTTGTGTTTGCAGAAACAGCCCAGAGTGGAATCTTTCCTCAACATTAGAGGGAGTCAAGTCACAATTTGTGGAGATCTGCTTTAAAGAAATTTAGAGCTAAGGAAGTGAATAAGACTCAAAACAATGTTGACCTTTATGCCATCTTGTTTGGCAGTACTTTGCATCTTTGAAGAGAAGAAGACTTCCGCCCTATTTCCTCACTGGGAAATAATTCACCCATTCACAGACCTGATTACTAATCCAGTTAATCCAGTATTTGAGAGGCTGCCACAAAGAAGAGGGCATCAAACATTCTCCAAAGTACCAGAGGGTAGGACAAGAAACAATGGTTGGAAACTGACCAAAGAGAGAAGCAACCTGGAATTAAGGAGAAACTTCCTAACAATGAGGACAATTAACCAATGGAACAGCTTGCCTTCAGAAATCGTGGTCGCTCCACTACTGGAGGTTTTTAAGAAGAGACTAGACAATCACCTGTCTGAGATGGTATAGGTTCTCCTGCTTGAGCAAGGGGCTGGACTAGAAGACCTCCAAGGTCCCTTCCAGCTTCTATTCTATTCTAACTTTATGCAAGAGTCCTCTATGAAGTGCTTGATGCTGTCCCAACAATACCCCATCAAGGAACTGCCAACTCAGACCAACTAGCTAATAGTAAATCACAGTCCAATCAAAGAACCACCGAGACCACGCCCACCAACATTGACAGGGCAAGGCAGTAGCATATAAAAAGAGAGCAAACCCTACTCCCTATTAGCACTGATGGTGTTATCTAGTATGGTGTTGAAAAGTCTTCAAGAAAACAATCAAGCTCAGAGAGCACCAAGGACACCACAGAGGGAAGTCTTTCCCCGAACCTCTAGCACAGTGGTGGTGAACCTATGGCGCAGATGCCAGAGGCGGCACTCGGAGCCCTCTCTGTGGGCACACATGCCGGTGCCCCAGCCTCGTCTCCCCCTGTGACCCGCTCCTCTCCAGCAGCCCCCCTGAAGGAGCGTCGCCCCCGAGCGTGGCCCACACGGAGCAGCTCAGCCAAGGACATGGCAGCCAGGCAGCGTAGACAAGGCTCTGCCCTCACACCCCATCGTGCGCAGTTGATGCTGCAGGGCGCAGACAGAGGGTGTGGCCGCCATAGCGCTGCTGGACTGCCTGGGTGATCTGCGGCAGGCCCTGGAGGCGGTGAGTGGTCCTGTGGGCAGGTGGGACGGGGGATGGGGGCAGAGTGGGGGCAGGCAGGGGGGTGGAGCAGAGTCGGGGCCAGTTTTTGGGCACTCGGTCTCTAAAAGGTTTGCCATCACTGCTCTAGCAGATGTCCAAGACCTTCTATCTACCAATCTGGGCTGCAGGTTGGCCCTTGACATTCCCAGCCCTTGTAGCATTGAAGATAGGTTGCATTTGCCAATCCCTGGTGAAACCAGAACAAATTCAACAAAAATAAAACGTCGGGACTTGGCAGGGGGAGGCAACTTTCCTCTTTGTAAATGTTGGTCTACCAACCAGAGTTAATTTCAACCTTCAAAAGGAGTTTTCTTTCCTTGTAGCCATGGTGAGCCATGGTGGCACTTTTGACAGAGCAGCCACTGTGAAATTAGGGTCCTGGGCAGCTGTCTGAAGAGTGAGGCAAGCCTTTTTTTTAATGGAAAAGGAGTGCAAATCTTACGAAGTGCTCCAAAAATGAACAAAAGCCATCTCAGTCTGATTTTTATGGCTTTGACAAGCAAACAGCAGGAATACTGATATTTTTGGATGGGGGAAGGGCAGGCCCATTTGTGGGGAGGGATCTCATTTCCTGGGTCGTATTTCTCAAGATCCATGACCAGAGATGGAAAGCAACCATTTATTTGTATAATAAACTGTTCATTTGTTTACATTTATATATGTAACTCGCACTAATCTGTAGGGTCTGGGCAGCCGACAGCCAAGTAATTATATAAAAACAAAGGTTTTAGAACTGATTGAGCTCCTGCATTAGAATTAATGAAGATTAAAGACTCAAGTACTTTGGCCACCTAATGAGAAGGAAGGACTCCCTGGAGAAGAGCCTAATGCTGGGAAAGATGGAGGGCAAGAGAAGAAGGGGAGGACAGAGAATGAGGGGGCTGGATGGAGTCACTGAGGCAGTAGGCGTGAGCTTAAATGGACTCCAGAAGATGGTAGAGGACAGGAAGGCCTGGAGGAACGTTGTCCATGGGGTCGCGATGGGTCGGACACGACTTTGCAACTAACAAAAACAACAAAGACCTGGTGGAATGCAGTTGCTATTATTGCTTTACAGAAATCCAGGAGGTAGGAAGCAATTCCCCGCAAAGGAGCTGCAGCAGAAAAGTCCTTCCCTCAGCACCTTTTGAGATGCCTGGAGCAGGTGGGCAGTTTTAAAGCCTTTGGCACTCCTGTCCTCAGCACCAAGGTCAGAGTCAGGCCCCGAACTGTCCCTCTCCTCTGAGAATCAGCAAAGAGGTTGGATCCATCCAGCTATAATCACAATGTTGCACTGATGAATTGCACTTGGCTGTCTCCGCTGGCGTTCTTTTCCAACGCATTGGTTTGTCCATATGCCCGGATTAAAATGTTTTTACTGGAATTCTGCAAAGGCTGCATTGGTGCCAAGGACAGAATATAAATCATTCTTTTCTTAGCCCCCCCCCCCCGATATTCTACTGCCAGTTAAGAAAGGAAGACAATTGTTTTAGAATCTACGTTTCCTTCTACAGAACGACATTTGGCTGTCAAAGCATGTGCCAAGGCAAGGTGGAGGATTGTTCCCACCCGTGACAAATGCAAAGGTTTTTGATTTGCATATCTACTACATCCGTTATGTTCCAACTTTACATTCTTCCATTCTTCGGGAAATATGGCTCTCCGGTCGGCAATAAAAAAAAATGCAAAGACACCTTCTTATTTGCAAGCAGGCAGATAAAAAATAAATGATGAGCGTTAGAACTTTTCGTTCACTTCTAGATTCATTGAAGGATTCAATTCTGTATTAACGAAGAATGAGCTCGCACAATAGAATGAAAAGTATAGACAAATGTGGACCTATTTTAAAGTTAATTTTGTTTCAAAAGCTGAAGTATTTTTGCTGTTGTTGTTCTGGCCAAACTGGATTCGGATTTGTAGATTTATTTAGATGAGAGATTATTGAGGATTGCTATGACTAATTTAGTTGTATTGTAATATATCAATTTGAATATAATATGTCATTAGAGGGGAAAAAGAGGAAGTTTTTAATGACTTAATTTGAACTTTATGAATATGACTTTATTTTGTGGACAATTGACTGCCCTGCCACCACGTTGTTTCTTAAGCACTTGTTTGTAAAATGAAAAAACCAATAAAACTTGTTTAAAAAAAAATGTGGACCTATTTTAAAGTTAATTTTGTTTCAAAAGCTGAAATATTTTTGCTGTTGTCGTTGTTCTGGCCAAACTGGACAGGCCTAAAATCGTATTCTGTTTCACCTCAATATTAGCATTTATTTTTTTTTCAAAAGGGTAGAAAGAATGACATTTCTCTACGTAAAAGGCAAGTATTCTCCGGGCTCTTGAGAAAACTTTGATTTTTAAAACATGCATGTCCTTTGAAAGAAAGGCTAAAGACCTCAATTTAGAGCCTCCGTTCTAAAAATGACTAGACTGCTCATTTGATGGACATTTTCAGGAATTATTTAGTGCCTCAGTTAGCTTCAAGAGTCTCCTGGACCTTTGTTCCTTTGCTTTCCATAAATATTGAATGACCTTAAACAATGATCCTGAAAAGAATCTGCTGGCGTTAATGGATTTTATAAACAACCTTGTTCGTTATAAACAGACATATGTTGATGACATGTGGTGGATTCTGCTTTGTTATTTTACTATTTGATTGTTTGCCATGGCTTCACTCCCAGACCAATAGCTGAAAGAAAAAAAAATAATTATTTTCAAGAAAGTGTAAGACATTTTTTTCAGACAATCCATTTCCTCTTATGTAAAAAGTAAGCATTAACTTAGCAACTGTCAGGCTGCATTTCTAAAGCCCTGAGATATGTTATTATTTATTCATTTTCTGTTCCTTGATTTGATTCCCCCAATGATTTGATGGGCTTCCAAGGAGAAGTTTTATCCTTCAAAACTTTCCTCTTTCTTCATCTGAAGTTCTCGTTATGCTGCTGACTTTGGGGGGGGAAAAGGGGGGGGGAAAGAAAAGAAAATCCAGGGCAAACAATTATGAATGTTTTTAGTACTATTTCTTTACAGATCAAAAAATAAATAAAAATCCAGAGAGCTCTCAAAACTTATTGGAGTTTTCGTTTATTGCCCTCACAAAAATAATAAATCTCTTTTATTTTTAGATTTTTTTTTTTCACTAGAGGGACACCCTACAATTCTTTATATAATTAAAGCACAAAAGTAATTCCTAGGCCAGTGATGGCGAACCTTTTAGCAACCGAGTGCCCAAACTGCAACCCAAATCCCACTTATGTATCGCCGGGTGGGCGTTGTTCCACCGGGTGGGCATGGCCCACTGGGTGTGGCTATGGTGGTCATGGCAGATGGGTGGGCGTGGCCAAGGTAGGTGTGGCCAGCTCAATATTGCTCCTGGGGAGGGACACCTGTGGGGGCCGGGCAGGGTTGGGGGAGATCCAGGGGGTCTCTGGTGGGTGGGATGATGGGCAGGAGGGTGAGGCAAGGCGAAGCGAGGCAGGGTGGGGGTGCCATTGTCGCAGGGCAAGGTGAGGCAGGGGCCGGGGCGGCTGCTGCCTGACACCATCAGCCCCCGCACACAGATGCCAGCGAGTACAATGGATGCTGGGATGCATCCGGCCACGTGGGACGTCAGTGAATTAGCAGGCGGCTGGTTGAAGATGATGGTTGCCATCTCCGGGGCATGGCATGTGTGCCCACAGAGAGGGCTCTGAGTGCCGCCTCTGGCATGCATGCCTTAGGTTCGCCACCACTGTCCTAGGCCATTGGATCAATGTTTATCCATTTTGCTGTTAATTGAAAAACTGTATTCACACAATATAAATGAGCAGCCTTTTTAGAGCTTGGTGGGGGTTTTTTTGCAGATGTTTCATTACCAAACTAGGTAATATCATCAGTAATGCTGCCGATGTTACCTAGTTGGCTAATGGAACATCTGCAAGAAAACCACCAAGCTCAGGGAGAACCAAGGACCCTACAGTCGTCATTGTCCTCCTTCTCCTCCTCCTCCTCCTCCTCCTCATAAACCCCACTCCCTCTAGCACTGATGATGTTACCCAGTTGGCTAATGAAACGTCTGCAAGAAAACAACCAAGCTCAGAGAGCACCAAGGGCCTCCCATTTCAACTCTGAGTTACAAATATTCTCTTCCATCGGAACCTTTTTAGAGTCATATGAACAAGACCAAACAACAACAACAACAACGAATAAACTTTATGCAGCAACTAAAAGGATCCTAGGACACCCGAATATGAAAATCAACTTGATTTCCTCCACAGAATTTTTTTAAAAATAATAATAATAATAATTGTACTCTGTTGTATATCTGAAATTGAGAACAGGCCTCTTTCGGAAACGTTAATATACTTGTATTATGGTTACCCTTTCTGAAAAAAGAGCATTTTCATTAAAGTGGTATTGAATTTCCCTGCCTTTCAAGTTTATAGCTGCTTCCCTCGCCCCCTTTTTTCCCCGTTTCCCCAGTGCAGACACTGCTTGCCACCTAGAAGAGGAAAGGCCTGGATGTGAGAGAAATACAATAACCCACACGAAAGTGCAATTATTCCGGTACGTTCAATAACAATGTATATCAAATGTTGGTCATTGGTTTCTTTTGCAATTTCATTTTACAGATATCCAAGAAAGTAAATCAGGTTTACCATCTGCCTGTACCGTATAGCGAAACTGCGCTCCAGGTAACCAAGAAGGAAATAAAATGGAGTCACACAGACCAGCGTAGGAACAATATTTTTTTTTAATGCTCGCACGGAATTTCTCAATCAGCTTCAATTTTCATTCATCTTCCTGATGAATAAAAGCAGGAGAAATTACAAAGGCTAAGAAGAAGAGGTGGCTGGATGGAGTCACTGAAGCAGTTAAGCGTGAGCTTAAATAGACTCCAGAAGATGGTAGAGGACAGGAAGGCCTGGAGGAACGTTGTCCATGGGGTCGCGATGGGTCGGACACGACTTTGCAACTAACAACAAAGAAGAAGAGTGCTTAATTTATACAAGCTGGAGAAGGTCACATTTCTTGGAAAGAATTCCAGTCACCTTGCTTGCTTTCTCCTGTGCAGGTGTGCATCTCCCAATCTGGGCCAGAAAAAACCTGGTGGTTCTCCACTGAACCCTGAGGAGCAGTGGTGTGGTTCAAGTCAACAGTTAGATGTCCTTCTCTCAATTCCTGCAGGGCAGGGCATTATTCCTATGAAGATGGTTTGGACTCCCCCAATCCTCTTCATTCCTTACAACTGTCTTTGCCTTGTTGTTCCTGGACTGTGTGGTCCTCCCTTCAAATAACACACGAGGTAGCACACACAAAAAAATTAGTAGTCGCAAGATGTCCTCACATCTCTGTGTGGCTGAGAAAAACAAAGTGGAAGTGAACCTACCTTAATTGTTTATTCACGAGAAAAAATCTCAACACACTTCAGAGTTGGGATTTACATTTCCCAGGGAAAACAGCGCAATATGCAGAAACCTGTCTTGCAAATTATTCATAGGTTGTAAATTTAAATAGCAGACTAAAAGCGAGCTGTAAATCAGAAGTTAAAAATCCCACAGCAACGATATGTTAAATCGGGTTTATAGATTTACAATTATCTCAAATTATTGCAGTTCTAAACATTACTCAGTTTTCTTGGATAAAAGGCACTGGAGCTAAGAAGCTTCGCCACATAGTTTGCTGCCCTGCTGTCTGAAGGAGACCACTGAAGAAGGCCACCGAACAGGACCACTGTCCAAGAAAGAAGCAGAAGCCAGGACTTCCCCAGCTCCTGGAACTTGTCTCCAAAAATTGTGGGTGCTCTGTCATTGGAGGCTTTTAAGTAGACCTTGGACAGCCATGGTACAGGGTTTCCTGCATGAGCAGGGGGTTGGATTAGAAGACCTCCAAGGTAAGGGACATGTTTCCACATATTTTCTGGAAAAACCACCTTTATTGATGTTAGGAAGGAAGAGTAAACCTTATTTGTTGTTGTTGTTAGTTGCGAAGTCATGTCCGACCCATCGCGACCCCACGGACAATGTTCCTCCAGGCCTTCCTGTCCTCTACCATCTTCTGGAGTCCATTGAAGCTCACGCCTGCTGCTTCAGTGACTCCATCCAGCCACCTCATTCTCTGTTGTCCCCTTCTTCTGTTGCCCTCAATCTTTCCCAGCATCAGGCTCTTCTCCAGTGAGTCCTTCCTTCTCATTAGGTGGCCAAAGTATTTGAGTTTCAACTTCAGGATCTGGCCTTCTAAAGAGCAGTCGGGGTTGATCTCCTCCAGGACTGACTGGTTTGATCGCCTTGCAGTCCGGGGGACTCACAGGAGTCTTCTCCAGCACCATAGTTCAAAGGCCTCAATTCTTTGGCGCTCAGCCTTTCTTATGGTCCAACTTTCGCAGCCATACATTGCAACTGGAAAAACCCAGGAAGATAAAATCTGTCACTACCTCCATTTTTTCCCCATCTATTTGCCAGGAATTGAGAGGGCCGGATGCCATGATTTTGGTAACAGGAAGGGAATTGAAGACTCCCCCCAAGGGTCTTGTTCTTTCTAATCTGCTTTCCCTTTGAGTCTTTAGTTCTCATTATTTTATTATTATGTATTTAAGAAGAAGATCAAAGGCCTCCATAGCTCAGGATACTCACCTTAAAATCAAAACCCAGAAAAATTTAGTTAATCCACAACACCGCCCTATGAAGAATGAAGATAATCTTTGGGCCCTGAGAGCATGCAGGTGTCCAGTCGGAATATTAGTGGCACACCTGTCAGCAACTGGAAGTGCATAAGTCCATGGACTTCCCTTCCCTGTCTCACAACTCAATCCATACATCCTTTAATTTTCAGACACATCTTTTTCTCATAAGCTCCTTAAAAATCCCACAAGGTATACTGTAATTAGCAGGAAAATAAATCTAACACTCCTGAATCTTTTCCCCAAGGGGGAAAGGAAAGTACAGAACCTGCAGGTTGCTAACAAAGTCATCAAAGAACATAGTTATGGCTGCTAAAGGCAAGAATAAATGACGAATCAATTTTTCAGCTCTCTCCTGTTACCACATCCTCTTACCTCCAGAATGTGGCCTGGGATTGCACAAGGGGCTAGGCTAAAATCCGGTTGAGTAGTTTGCAACCAGGTGTTCAGTACAGACCTTGCCAATGTGATTTTAATAGCCCAGGAAGGGACGAAGGAAACCCCAAGGAAAACTTTGCAATCAATAAACCATGGTGGACTCCGCTTGTTTTGCCCTATTTTGATTCTCCTCCCCAGCAGCAACCCATCAATTTTAGAACTGCATTGCCACAAAAATATGGCCTTCAGAGTCCTGATCCCCACTGGTTCAAAAGCCCTGTTCTAGTCTAACACTCTGCTCAAGCAGGAGATCCTAAACCATGTCAGATAAATGATTATCCAGTCTCTTCTTGAAAACATCCAGTGACGGAACCACCACAACTTCTGGGAGCTTCTGGAACCATCATTCCTCAAATGATTTGCGTCCTTGCTCTTCTGGTGAAGCCAAGATTGTGAACAGATATTTGCTAAGATAAAGTAGACTAGGAACCAGTCTTCTGAATCTTTATCCATCTCTCTCTCTCCCCCGCGCCTTGCCCCCCGCAAAAAAAAGCTGCACTGCAGTTCATTTCTTGAACAGTGATGATTCCAGCATATTGGACATCTCATTTAAATAGCAGCTCAGAGAAATATCCCATGATGGATGAAGCCTCTCCCTAGCCTGGCTTCCTAATAATTCATAGGAGCCAAACCAGAGCAATTCATGAGTCTTCCAATGTCACTGAAGAAATGGAGGCATCTTCTAAGTTGCTTCACAAGCATTTTGAGACAGAACCACTGAAGATGACTGATGGGGCAGGAGAAAAAGAGAGAGAGAGAGAGACAGAAAGAGAGAGAAAAACACCTTTTGCCGTGTCTTATATTGAATATGTGGAATAAATGAGAGCCTTAGCTGGTCTTGTTTCTTGGAACACACATTTCATGAATAACAGGCATTCCTCATCCAACTACCAAGATGAAGAACTGAAGCTTTGATCCAGAGACTCATGATGGGATAAGCTTCTAGAAGAGGAAGAACCATCTGTCTGTTGGTCAGACCAACACAGAATTTTGCAATTAACATGTTTTGAAAAGTCCATGAACCATGTGTGGTCTCCCCCCTGCAATAAAACCATGACATAACTCTCTAGACTGGCATTTTGCTTCTCCAGATGTTTGGATATTGATACAACTGGGTATCTGACAGTATCTTCTTAGAACAATTCAAATATACTTTCAGGGACAAAGTGAAGGTACAATTGTAAAGGAAAATGTTAAGCTCAAACCCAAAACTGGGAAAAGAAGTAACGGGAACAGTGGTCCAGTGATTCTTGTGGCATCTGATACTAGACTGGCTGTCATAATTATGGGATGCTGAGAGCCCTGAACCAGAATCCCTGATCCCATCTATCCACCAAGGCAACGGTAGTGTCTTCTAAGAGGCCACCATATGATTGACAGTCGTAGGAATAGTAACTGCCAAACAGAGTAATTCAGTAACACACTGAGCTTCCAAATTAAACATAGGACCAGATGAGAGCTGGTGATGGTCTCGGTGTGGAGAACATATCCACAAAATTTTGAGATTATGTGAGAAAAGGAGACGAGTATTATGTATTTTGTATAAGAAGTTTGAGTCTGTATGGGTGTCTACTTAACCCATGTAAGAATTAGATCCTTTGACAGTTTGAGCCTCTAAATTTGGAGACAGAATCTAGTCGGCCATATCTGATCTTGCTAAGCAGAGTTGAACCTGGTTGCTGTTTGCAAGGAAGATCATCAGGAAATCCCAGTACCGTAACCTAATTTAGAAGTCGAGAAAACTTCGTAAAAATATGGCAAACCATACTTGCATTGTGAGCAAGAAATAACAAGGACATGTTAATGTTATCACTTGTTGCTGTTAGTTGCGAAGTCATGTCCGGCCCATCGTGACCCCATGGACAACGTTCCTCCAGGCCTTCCTGTCCTCTACCATCTTCTGGAGTCCATTGAAGCTCACGCCTATTGCTTCAGTGACTCCATCCAGCCACCTCATTCTCTGTCGTCCCCTTCTTCTTCTATTGCCCTCAATCTTTCTCAGCATTAGGCTCTTCTCCAGGGAGTCCTTCCTTCTCATTAGGTGGCCAAAGTACTTGAGTTTCAACTTCAGTACCTGGTCTTCTAAAGAGCAGTCAGTTGGTCTCCTCTAGGACTGACCGATTTGATCGCCCTGCAGTCAAGAAGGAGATTTTAGCAGGAGTCTGTTCTTTACTTAATTTAAAGATTATAGTGAATATTTCTTAGTGGTTAAGTCCATAACAACATCCATTTCCTCTGTAAATGTCCAAATACAGGATACTTTGTGGTAACAAAAGGTAACACCACTCATTACTGGCTGAGCTACAATTTATGGGCTGGTGGGAAACGTTCCTTCCCTATTTTTTTGAGTAACCATTCTTTAAGTATTAGAAAAAAGCTCACCAAAAACAATATGGCTTATTGTTTTCAATATCTTTGCTTTCTGTTCTATTACAGCCTTTTCTGTAGCAATTATCTGGAGGTCTCCTCCTCTCCGCTTGCAAGCAAGCACACGTGTGCATTCACACACACTTCATGGTGTTCCCTTTTATCACATTATAAAAGCCACTGGGTCTCTTAATTAGCATCATCCAAATCCATGCAAATTAGCTGAAAGAAGCTCTCCCATCCCCCCCCCAGCGCACGTTATTAAGCTTGACATTTCTTTTGCTGTTCAGGTTCTTTTGATTAGTGCATCTGCGTGAATTTGAAAATAAATAAATAAAACTGTCATACAAAGCTCTTCCTGATAGCTATTGATTTTTATTTTATTTTTTAACAAATCAAGGCAGGAGACAAAGAAAGAAGCAGACTCAGAAAACTCACACGTGCGTGTTGAATTGACCTGAAATTCGTTCAGGAGCCTCTCAACCCCATTAAGTAGACGGGGAAGAACATCACTTTTGCATCAGGATCAAAAGTAAAGTTTCTTTTCAGATTGAAGTTTTCCAAAATGGTCTACATGGACCTCCCCCCCAGGGTCATGGGACTATCCACTGTTGTTACTGTTGTCGCTGTTACTCTTTGTAATGTTGTATATTTATTAAATTTATTTTCATATAATAAATGTGTGGGGGTCGATGAACAATCTAAAGCTTTGGGAAGGGGTCGATATGCTGAGGACCTTTGATTTAGATCAAGCTCAATTCGAGGTGATTTGTGGGTCCATCTGAACCTTGGAAGCCACCTGGAACAAAATCAGAGCTCTGTTCTGGCTCCTTATCTTAATTTAACTGAGATTAACTTCTCCTCAAGATGTTCAGCATTCCCTCCCTCCCTCTCTCTCTCTCTCTTTCTTTCTTTCTTTCTTTCTTTGTTTCTTTTCTCTTTCTTTCTTTCTTTCTTTTTTCTTTCTTCCCTTCCTTTCCTTCCTTTCTTTTTTCTTTTTTTCTTTCTTTCTTTCTTCCCTTCCTTTCTTTCCTTTCTTTCTTTCTTTTGTTTGTTTATGTTTGTTTGTTTATTAGATTTATACCCCGCCCTTCTCCTGGCGGACCCAGGGCGGCTTACAGCAAGCTAAAAACAGATAAAAACCCTACAAACACCGTTTTAAAATATAATTAAAAGAAATATTAATTTTGCCGTTTCATTTAAAATTTTGTTAACACCCAATATAAAATCAAATTAAAATCCAATCTAAAATACCCCTCAGGCCAGCCCCGCTAGCTGAAATAGCCATGTCTTGAGGGCGCGGCGGAAGGAGGGGAGATCCGGAATGACCCGGATCTCTGGGGGTAGTTCGTTCCATAGGGAGGGGGCTCCAACAGAGAAGGCCCTCCCCCTGGGGGTCGCCAGCCGGCACTGTCTGGCTGACGGCACCCTGAGGAGACCCTCTCTGTGGGAGCGTACCGGCCGATGAGAGGCAATCTGTGGCAGAAGGCGGTCTCGGAGATAACCAGGTCCGATGCCATGGTGCGCTTTAAAGATGATAATCAACACCTTGAAGCGCACTCGAAAGGCCACTGGTAGCCAGTGCAGTTCGCGCAGCAGCGGCGTTACATGGGAGCGACGAGTAGCTCCCATCACCGCTCGCGCGGCTGCATTCTGGACTAACTGGAACCTCCGAGTGCTCCTCAAGGGGAGCCCCATGTAGAGAGCGTTGCAGTAGTCCAGGCGGGAGGTGACAAGAGCGTGGGTAACTGTGCGCAAGGCATCCCGGTATGTGATCCTTTTATTTTAAAAAGCAGCTCTTCTGCACTGGATTTGCCTTTCCTTTCCTTTCCTTTCCTTCCTCCCTCCCTTCCTTCCTTCCTTCCTTCCTTTCTTTCTTTCTTATGTGATCCTTTTATTTTAAAAAGCAGCTCTTCTGGACTGGATTTGGCTTTCCTTACCCTTTCTTTCTTTCTTTCTTTCTTCCTTCCTTCCTTCCTTCCTTCCTTCCTTCCTTCCTTCCTTCCTTCCTTCCATTCTTTCTTTTTTTCTTTCTTTCTTTCATATGTGATCCTTTTATTTTAAAAAGCAGCTCTTCTGCACTGGATTTACCTTTTCTTTCTTTCTTTCTTTCTTTCTTTCTTTCTTTCTTTCTTTCTTTCTTTCTTTCTTTCTTTCTTATGTAATCCTTTTATTTTAAAAAGCAGCTCTTCTGGACTGGATTTGGCTCTGTTCAAAGGCCAAGACTCTCTTCCACAAAAGCCTCATGACTAAAGCTAAATCCTCTTGGATGAGCAGCAGTTTGAAACCAGGTTTCTTCAGTCCCGTCCCCGATGCTCTGTTTGTTGTGCCACACAAAAGACTGCAATGCTAAAGGCACCCCTCAGGGACAAAGCCTTGTTGGAGACAGAGGGATTTATTTCTGAGTCAATAGCCAGGTTGTGAATGTTTCATGGCTTCCTCCTGTTGAACACTCATATCGGTTAATGTAAACCAGCTTCTAATCCTTTCCAGGTTGAGTGAACTGACAAGCGGTTTATCCGAAAGAGAAGGATCCTGATAAGTACATTTCCCAACAGGAGTGAGAAAGTTTTCTCAGCATCCTGTCTTCTCCTGAAGAAGGTCTCTCTTGGGAAGTCCTAAGCCAAACCTGTTCAGGGACCTTTGTTTCTCTCTGGATCTCTAGCCTGGTGTGCTTCCCCTGAGGCAATTAATTAATCAGAACAATTAAACAGTGGAACAATTTGCCTCCTGAAGTTGTGGGTGCTCCAACACTGGAGGTTTTAAGAAGAGATTGGACAACCATTTGTCAGACATGGCCTACAGCAGGGGTAGGCAACCTTGGCTCTTTTATGACTTGTGGACTTAAACTCCCAGAATTCCTCAGCCAGCATGGGGGAACTATGGCCCCTTCATGACTCATGGACGTCAACTCCAGAATTCCTGAGCCAGCATGGCTCAACTTGGAAACCTCTCCTTTTCCCCTCAGCATTGCTGGCTCAGGAATTCTGGGAGTTGAAGTCCACGAGTCATAAAAGAGCCAAGGTTGCCTACCCCTGGTCTAGGGTCTCCTGCTTGAGCAGAGGGTTTCAACTCTATTATTCTGTTAGTCTGTTGTGATTCTGAGAATTGGCCAAAGCCTCCAACCCCAAAATAGCACAAATTATGTATATTTAGACCCAGGAAAAAAATGTTCCTCTTTCTTGGAACTTTCCATCTGTTGATCTGGGTTGGGTGACACATGGCTATAAACAAGAGGAAGCCAAACTGAGGGAGATATCAGCATGAAGCAGAACTAACTCATCTTTTAGATCAGCTGTTTAAGATTCAGCTCTTTGTGGCGTGTCAGCATTTCTATTCAAAACAATCTCCCTGGATAACTAATAAGTCCAACAAGCCCATGCATTTAAATGATTTAAGAGTGGTATATCAATGATCCCATAAAAAGGAGAAATATATATATATAGTCATAATCCTCACTCACACAATACATCAAAAATATATGAAAAACCCATTTTATTTTCCAAACTGCTGGTGCAGACAGGCACAAGATGTCACTGAATGAAATTTGGAACTCTAGTGGGATAATAAAACCGTTCCTATGAACATAGCTGGAAGAGCTTGCTGCAATTTATCTGAATTGCTGGACCTGACCAAAATAAAAAGCTTTATTCCTACTGTCTTTGACTGGTAGAAACCAAGAGGATGTAATTAGATCAGGCACTGCTTGGGGCTGAAACAAGGCAGTTTTACTCTCTTTTGTGTAGGCTAAATTATACAAAGCACAACCCACTCTCGGTATAAAAAAAGCAATAACCAAGTTATCCATGGGGTAGAGGGAAATAACCCAAATTTTATAGAAGAAGAGTATTTTTATTGGTATAAGGAACGGCTGCTGGAATTGGGTATGTCTAGTTTAACGAAGAGAAGGACGAGGGGGGACATGATAGCAGTCTTTCAATATCTCAGGGGTTGCCATAAAGAAGAGGGAGTCAAGCTATTCTCCAAAGCGCCTGAAGGCAGGACAAGAAGCAACGGGTGGAAACTAATCAAGGAGAGAAGCAACCTAGAACTAAGGAGAAACTTCCTGACAATTAAAGCAATTAACCAGTGGAACAACCTGCCTCCAGAAGCAGTGAATGCTCCAACACTGGAAGTTTTTAAGAAGAGACTGGACAGCCATTTGT
This sequence comes from Protobothrops mucrosquamatus, assembly GCF_001527695.2. Taxonomy (NCBI): domain Eukaryota; kingdom Metazoa; phylum Chordata; class Lepidosauria; order Squamata; family Viperidae; genus Protobothrops; species Protobothrops mucrosquamatus. The sequence continues at coordinate 53,114 of NW_015389737.1, read as the reverse complement.
CTGAAATGGTGTAGGGTTCCTGCCTGAGCAGGGGGTTGGACTCGATAACCTCCAAGGTCCCTTCCAACTTTATTATTATTATTATTATTATTATTATTATTATTATTATTATTATTATTATTATTATTATTATTATTATTATTATTATTATTATTATTATTATTATTACACGAGCTTTTGAGTTTTCAGGATTGCTCCAGCAAACATAACTCCCTTTTCACGACCCTGGAATCCCTTAATTTGGGAAAGAGTCAGAGCAATTGGACGGAGTTGAGTGTTTACTGGCTGGATGTCCTTTCTGATGCCATGGAATGCTACCAAAAAGGGTATTTTAATAAATGTGGTATTTTTGCTGCAAAGAAACATCTATTGACTGGGGAGAGAATGGTTACTTAACTTGCTTTTTTTCCCCATTGTTTTTCTCCTCCCGAGGTCTTGATGCAATACTGGAAAAAGTGAGCAGAGAGTAAACATTCAACTGGGATCAGAAGACATGTTCTTAGTTTTGCAATATGGTCTTGAATACACTTGTGGGAAGTCACCACCCGCCCAGAGAAGGAAATATTAAAAGGGCAAAATATATATATTTCCTCAAAAGGATTTTAAAAGCAGAAACCAACCCTGCCCCCAAGTCTCTCTGTCCCAAGCAGAAGCCAGCTCTGTACAAATGCAGATGCAAACCATCAGGAAAGTTGGAGCTAGAAGCTTAGGAAGACAAAGACACCTAAAATCTGCATACCTCACCCAAACTCTAAGAGTCATTAGCCCCAACACCAGGGAAGCAGGATATGACCTTTGGGACATAATAGGATTAACCTACCACCATCAAGAATACCAAAAAGGCACACTCAGATTCAGGTCAGAATATGTGACACAGGAAATACAAAGCCTAAAACAGGAACAGGAAACTACTCCAAACAAAAGGCTCCAGAGGGTATAAAAACCTACTCCCCACATGTGCTCAGCCCTTTTTTCTCTCCTCTTTCCTGCCAGAACCATCTTTCTGTCTGGCTCTTCAATAAGCTGCAACTTTCTTTCTAAAGCAGTCGCCATGTTGTTTATCCCCGGCTTGGATGGAACCACGATGAAGACTTTTCTTCAGACACACTCAAACAACGTTGGCCATGGAATTGACAAGATGGTAGTCATGATGAAGGTGGCCAGCACAAAACACCCCTCCACCAGAAGGCCAATTGGTGGACTTGGTTCTCATCCCTTGCCCCTTGCCCCCATATCCTTGGACCTGTCAGCCAGGCACCCTTCAGTACAAGACTCTTCCCCACAACTGTCTTCATTTTTGTTTCTGAAGAAAACCTGTTGTGCTTATCTGCTACCAAAAAGCTTTCTTATAAAGACGTTGCTAGAGGCCTGGCACTTCACTTTTGAACATGACAGCTTCCTGTTTCTTTATTAATTTTTTTTAAAATAAAAATAAAAATGCAGTCAGAACTCAGAGAACTTGAAAAGCATCTCTGAGGCTGTTTGCAAATACAATGATGTCTGACTTAAGGGATAAAGAGCTTTTGAAAACAGTTGTCTAGTCCGATGGAATTACCAACTCTTCAAATAATTGTTTCTTTCAGCCTCTTGGCAGGAGCCTAAACAATTCAGTGACCCAAATGTTCTCTCCAAGGAAGCTTTGAACATGGGGTGGGCACCTTTCCTACCTGAAGGAAGTCAACTTCTCTTTTCTGTCACCTGAACTATCTCTAATAGGAACTGTTGTCTGTGGAAACCCAGACAGTTCAATAGCCCAGGCACATTTTCTTCAAACATTTTTAATGTTCCTCACAAACAGAGATACAATTACTCTTGAAATCATCAGACCTGTTGAGGTGCACCAAAGCAAATTATGGGGCAAGTGAACACCAAGGAGGAAAGCATCTGGTTTGGTGCTGGTGCTCCTGAAATTACCCTAAGAGACAAAAGCCTCAGTGAACAAACTAATCAACACACAAATGTTCACCTTTCTTATTTTTAGCTAAGAATGTCATTCAACTTCTTTTAACAAAAGGGTATAGCATTTTAAAAAAAAAATCTAATGCAAGGAAGTTTTCAATGTCATCTACTGGAGAGAAAGATCTATGTCTGACCAGCTATTCTATTCACAGGATTGTGATGGAATATAGTCCAGATTCCCAGGATGTGGAGGGGGGGGTGCATTCCAGAGAAGCAAGAGACAACTTGGTTAAGATAGTTTGTGTGAGAGAAAGAGCATGAAGACGGTTCTTCCTTAATAGTTTCCAGAGTACTATAGGCTTTATGTGGATGATAGTCTCCTTTAGTCTGGCAAAACTCTGTTTATGGGTGAGGAACATAAGGAAATTTATTTATTTATTTATTTATTAATTGTATTTATATCCCGCCCTTCTCCTTTCGGGACTCAGGGCGGGATATAAATAAATCTTCCTGGAAGAGTCACAACGTCTCTTTGTTAGTTTTGGGAGCCTGACAATAGTCAACCCAAGACAGGGGTAGGCAACCTTGGCTCTTTTATGACGCGTGGACTTCAACTCCCAGAATTCCTGAGCCAGCCATGCTGAGGGGAAAGGGGGAGGTTTCCAAGCTGAGCCATGCTGGCTCAGGAATTCTGGGAGTTGAAGTCCACGAGTCATAAAAGAGCCAAGGTTGCCTACCCCTGACCCAAGACATCCTGAAATAGAAATTGGTCAAGGCTAAACCTCCATTCCTGTGCATGCATTACCTCAAGGACTTCCTTGGACTTAGCATGAGAGAGCTGAGGGCCAATTTGCATGGTGGTGGGTTGACTTTTCACAGTGTTTTAGGAGTCCAATTGATACTTTAAGCTCTGCAAGAATGGATGGACTGCACAAGATGCTATAGGGAGTGGGTGGGCTCCAAATGAGAGAGGAGGGAAAGGGAGAGGGAGAGAGGGAGAGAGAGAGAGAGATCTAAGAAACAAAATTCAGCATATAAACAAAATGGCGTGGAAATTAGATCCTAATTAGGGAGAGATTTAAAAGAAATCACCCTTAGTTTTCAATGAAATTGAACACAGAGACAACTTAGGCACGCTTGCTAAATTGATCCAAATTGAAGCAGATAACCAATCTTGCTGTTCCTGCTAGGTTCCTGAACCATTTTTACAGCTCAGCAGAGAAAGGCACACAGCAGCTGTGTCCCACTTTGCACAAAAATGCACACCCCACATATTACTCTCATGAAAGGTACAACGTGAAAGTAAAAAAATGTCTTTGTAAATTACATAGAATATATTCCTCTCTCCCTCTCTCTCTCTCTCTCTCTCTCTCTCTCTCTCTCTCTCTCTCTCTCTCTCTCTCTCTCTCTGAATTGTCACCCCCGCTGATTGGACTATAGATTTATGATTTTGGTTAATATCCTGCTCCAAACCCAGACTCCAACTTTCTTACAAAGGACAATATAATGCTAAAATCTGTTGTTGTTAGTTGTGAAGTCATGTCCGACCCATCGTGACCCCATGGACAACATTCCTCCAGGCCTTCCTGTCGTCTACCATCTTCTGGAGTCCATTTAAGCTCACGCCTACTGCTTCAGTGACTCCATCCAGCCACCCCATTCTCTGTCGTCCCCTTCTTCTATTGCCCTCCATCTTTCCCAGCATCAGGCTCTTCTCCAGTGAGTCCTTCCTTCTCATTAGGTGGCCAAAGTACTTGAGTTTCCACTTCAGGATCTGGCCTTCTAAAGAGCAGTCAGGGTTGATCTCCTTCTGCTAAAATCTAAGCAATCCATAACAAGAAGGCCCTGACGTGATACCAGTTTTGCTAAATTTGAAATTTTCATATTATTTTGTGGTGCTTGCAAACTGCCCAGAGTCACCTAGGAAAGATGGGGGGGTACAGAAATTTGAGAAATATATAAAATAAAACAAACATGCCTTCGGATGAGCCATTGAAAGGGAAGTGGAACAATTTTGCACCCATTACAGGATTATTCCCACATAAAACCTTTCACTTCACTTTCCCCTGGAAAATAAATCACAATCACTTGTATTTTAGAGCAGGGTCTCCAAATTTGGCAACTTTAAGACTTGTGGACTTCAGCTCCCAGAATTTCCCAGCAGCTGTCTGGGGAATTCTGGGAGTTGAAGTCCACAAGTCTTAAAGTTGCCAAGTTTAGAGATCCCTGCTTTTTAGAGGAAGAAAAGTCCTGAAATTGAAGCATGTGGTAAAGGAGAATTCTTGTGGTTCGTACATTGGTGAATCTTCACATTTACAAATCAAATCTAAAATTCTCCCCATCACCACCACCACCAGCAGTGGCCATGGGAGACTCCTCCCACTTGGAATCCAGTTTCTGTAATCTGCATAGCCCCTCCTCCTTGTCTGTCAAGTCCCGCCTCCAGTATCACTCCTTCCGGGCATTCCAAGGAATGACAGAATCTGAATACAGATTCTATGTATTAAAAAGGGGGGGGAAATACAAGCTTTAGATGGTTGCAAAAGACCAATCTAGGAGATTTTTCTCTGCTTTAGTCCCACTATATGCCCGTTGGAGCCTCTTGAAGCTTTGTCATCCCTTTCAAAGGCTTGCTGTACACATGGCTTCAATTTTCTCTGTGATGTTGTCAGTACAATTAAAATATAAAAAAGGGAAGGAGTCTTCCTTTTTGAGGTAATTTCAGGACTGGACTGGCAAGCAATTACACAGGCTTTGCAAATAAGATATCAAAGGGAGAGACACATCAAATGTTGTGTCTCTTCGTATCCTGGTTTGAACTCATTCGTCTTTCTGGAAGACACCTCAACACAAAGAAGCTAGGAGGGCCTTTGATCACAGGTGAAAGAAAAACAACCTTCTCCACAATTCAGGCTTGCAACAACGCTGCCTGCAATCCCTTACTGAGGACACGGAATAAAAACAATGCGTAATGAGGAACTATTTTTCATGCAAGTGCACTTTTGTTTCCGAGGAACCAAAGCAAAAATAAAACTCAAAGGAGGACCTGATGCACAATTTTGAAGGCCCAGCATGTGAAACACTGGAACTGATCCCCTTTGTCAGGTATGGAAGCCTCCGTGTCTTGAGGGAAATGTTCCTTTTGTTGCTTCAATAAATAACACAAAAGGTAAGCAGTCAATACTACTTCCTGGAGAAGAGCATTTGGATCAACCAAAAGCCCATAGAAATGTCCACCAAATTGTAGCATGAAGAATTTAGGAAAGAAGAATTCTGGTTCCAATCTTCACTGTATCATCTCCTCCAAGCATCCCTGGCCCAAAATGGTTCCTCTTTTATCATCATGGGACACTTACAGTCTCAAGACAAATATAGTTTTTCCGCCACATTTAATAAACAGATCAGATGACAGCAGCCCAAATGAAAAGTCAGAATTTGTTAGATAAGACCAATAGGCTTAAACATAATTGTGTGAGGCTGGTGTCAGTAAGCCTATAGTCTAGCCCAGGGGGTAGGCAACCTTGGCTCTTTTATGACTCGTGGACTTCAACTCCCAGAATTCCTGAGCCACCCATGCTGAGGGGAAAGGGAGAGGTTTCCAAGCTGAGCCATGTTGGCTCAGGAATTCTGGGAGTTGAAGTCCACAAGTCATAAAAGGGCCAAGGTTGCCTACCCCTGCTCTAGAGAGTATTGACTACATGAAGATGGGCACAGAGAGAGAGAGAGAGATTTTATCCTTATAACAAATCTGTGAACTTCATGATGGAGAAGAAATTCGAAGTTGCAGCTCCTTCTCTTTTCTGTCTTTTTTTTTTTTTAAGAAAAAGAGATTTTTTTTAAAGAAGAAGAAGAAGAAGAAGAAGAAGAAGAAGAAGAAGAAGAAGAAGAAGAAGAAGAAGAAGAAGAAGAAGAAGAAGAAGAAGAAGAAGAAGAAGAAGAAGAAGAAGAAGAAGAAGAAGAAGAAGAAGAAGAAGAAGAAGAAGAAGAAGAAGAAGAAGAAGAAGAAGAAGAAGAAGAAAGAGAGATTCCATATCACTGTTGCTCTTGGTACTCAATCTGAGACAAAGATTGAGTTGTCCAGAGTATTGGAGATGACCTCTCCTAAGTGGCACCAGAGTCTGCTAATGAAAATACCACTTTGATAAGATGAATTGGGACAAGTTTTGATCTGAAAAAATTGCATCCATTTGACCTTGTTCTGTCTAAATATAGACATGTACAAATGAATCACATCACTGACTTGCTTTTGTCGTTGGATTCAATATTTTGACTTCTGCAAGAGTGTCTTTTTCTGATTTACCAGTTGACTCTTTTAAAATCCTGTTTTGCCAGTTCACGTTCAAAATAAATTTAAACCACTTCAAGAATTGCTGGGGACATCACCAACCAAAAATATACCCAGCGGTGTTGAAAAAAGAGATTAGGTTGTCCTGAAAAACCTGGTTCAGTTTTTTAGAAGATTCTACAAAGAGTGTGTAAAAATAGTGTAAAGGATTGCATAAACTCTTCTGATTATTTACTACAATCTATACTATTACAGATTAGTATATTAATCTATTATTTACTACAATTACTATTTGAGATCCAGGTTTATTGGAACTGGAATTGTCCATATATTTTGTTTATGTCATGATCAGAGCAAAAACTGTTATTTAATTGTAAGTTCCCTGTTAACAATTATTTGTGGCTCCTGAGATGTATAAATTGACCTTACCCATTTAATAAAATTATCTCTAATTTTCATAACTCTAAACCAAAAAAAAAATGAATTCAAATTGTCAAAGATCTTCCTTGCATCTAAGTATATCAATGCAGCTTGTTTTTCATTATGTTGTTCCAAGAATTCCAGAATATTCAAAACATTTCTAATATTAGCCTGTAGTTGTCTTTTTAAAATAAAAATCCACATTGATCTTCATGAATAGAACTTGTAAAAATATTTCCAACCTATCAGACAAAACTGTGGTAAACATCTTGTAATCATTATTCAATAAAGATATTGGCTGATAGTTTTTGTCAAAGTCAAGTCTTGTCCTTAAACTAACGTCTTTCCAGCAATCAGGAATTTTTCCATTCTGTAAAATTATATTCAGAGTTTGCTGTAAAGATTGTAAAAGCTAATCTTCAAAACATTTACAGTAAGAGGCCAGCAGCACATCTGGATCAGGTACCTTTCCTGTTTTAGTCTTTTTATTGTTATTGGTCCAATTCAAATTTTGCCTCTGATTCTCAGTAATCTTTAAGAAACTCTGTTTATATAAATATTCCTCCACCTTCAGCACCAAACATGGAATCCTCTTCAGTGTCCGGTATGTGTTGTAGCATTTGTTCAGCTTCATCTGCCATTGTCACTCTCCTTCGTGTCTTCTCCAGTTCTTTTTCTCAAAAATAAAAATAATAATAATAATAATCTCATTTTTGGCACAGTATTCAACCTAAATGGTGAAATGGTGTAGGGTTCCTGCCTGAGCAGGGGGTTGGACTCGATGACCTCCAAGGTCCCTTCCAACTTTATTATTATTATTATTAAATCTTTGTTGTTTGAAAATAAAAATCACCCCCTCCAACTTGTTACATCTAAATAGAATTCTCTTCTATTTCGTAAGGATTGTACTAAGTAGTACTTGAGGTAAATTTGTAAAAAAAAAAAAAGTACTTTTTTCTGGTGTAGTACTCAAATTAAGATTTCCTGAAGTACAATTCCATCTGTATGTAGTTGTCTGAGAGTATTATCTCTTAGAATATTACACAGAAAGGATGGATTTGTCTCATGATCCTAGAGCAGGGGTAGGCAACCTTGGCTCTTTTATGACTCGTGGACTTCAACTCCCAGAATTCCTCAGCCAGCATGGCTCAGCTTGGAAACCTCTCCCTTTCCCCTCAGCATGGCTGTCTCAGGAATTCTGGGAGTTGAAGTCCACGAGTCATAAAAGAGCCAAGGTTGCCTACTCCTGGCCTAGAGAAATAGGAGAAAAGCTTGTAAATGCCCTCCAAATCCCATTTACCCTTGTATCAACTGACCACACTCCCTTTCATTTTAGCTGTGAAAATCAAGAATTTAAACAAGTGAATAGAAATTGTTTTACCTCATAGACCCAGACAATAGTCCCTTCTTTGGGGGTCAACAGAAGGAACCACGGTCAATTTCGTGGTCCTTTTCATTTTTTTTCCTGATTGTTTAAGGTAATTCTAGCAGAACCCCAGAAGCCATCATCCCTCAGCTGAGTTCTTCAAAGTTCAAAGAGCAAGATGTGCCGAAGCAGTGAGAAGAAGCCACATGGAGAAGAGAGAATGAGATGAAAGAGAAATTAGATGAACTCCGTTTTGGGAATTATTGTCTTCTGAGAAAACTTCCCTAAAATATATTGATGCATAATGAGCAGCTGAGGAAAAAACAGGGAACTGGATAAATAGGGAGCATTTAAAAAGTTAAATGTTAAAGAGCTCAGCCTGCAGCTGGTATCCAAGGAAATGCCAGAGTGATATTTCTAATGGGAGAGTCTCAGCAGATTAACTGTAATTAAAAGTGAGTTAAATCCCTTTTTTTTTCATCCAGTGAAATGCTCGATTTTTACTGAGGATCACATGCCTTCAGTAGCTGGTGGTTCAATCACCGAATTCCATTACTTCTTTTCATGAATTAATACATTAAACATTCAACTTCAGGTGACTTGAATAGCGAAGGCTCACAACCAGGAAAATAACTGCGATGAAGCTCAGGATTAGAAGAGTAAAAAGTGAGGCCAGCCATATCTCTTCCCTCATAGGCCATCTTCATTAAAATTTAAAGTTTTTTCATTTTCTTCTTATTTTTTTTCTTATTATTAGAACTTCTTAATAAGTCTGCCACCTCAGAAACATAAAGTTTGATTGAAACAGTCTTCAAACTGGAAACACAGCCAAGCAAAATATTTGGAGGAATCTCATCTGTCAGCCAACCTTGAATATGATATCTACATGAGTAGTTTTGGGCCAAAGATTGTCAATGTAGTATAGAACAGCAGCACCTGGGAATCATTTCTTGCCTGGATGCTTGAAGTAATGAGGTTATGGTTATGAAATGAGGATGGTTGGGTTGGATTGGGTTGGGTAAGCTGGACAAAGCTGTTTGGAGCTGTGTGACTGCTTTATGTAACCGAATATGTGTGCCAAAGATAATTCTGATCAATGGAACAAAAGGCAATCTCGGAGTCCTAGTGGACAATCACATAGATATGAGCCAGCAGTGTGCTGCAGCTGCCAAAAAAGCCAACACAGTGCTGGGCTGCATTAACAGAAGGATAGAATCAAGATCAAGTGAATTATTAATACCACTTTACAAGGCCTTGGTAAGGCCACACTTGGAATACTGCATCCAGTTTTGGTCACCACGATGTAAAAAAGATGCTGAGACTCTAGAAAGAGTACAGAGAAGAGCAACAAAGATGATTAGGGGACTGGAGGCTAAAACATATAAGGAACGGTTGCTGGAATTGGATATGTCTAGTTTAACGAAGAGAAGGACGAGGGGGGACATGATAGCAGTCTTTCAGTATCTCAGGGGCTGCCCCAAAGAAGAGGGAGTCAAGCTATTCTCCAAGGCGCCTGAAGGCAGGATAAGAAGCAATGGATGAAAACTAATCAAGAAGAGAAGCAACCTAGAACTAAGGAGAAACTTCCTGACAGTTAGAACAATTAACCAGTGAAACAACTTGCCTCCAAAAGCGGTGAATGCTCCAACACTGGAAGTTTTTAAGAAGAGACTGGACAGCCATTTGTCCGAAATGGTGTAGGGTTTCCTGCCTGAGCAGGGGGTTGGACCCGATGACCTCCAAGGTCCCTTCCAACTTTATTATTATTATATTATTACTTCATCAATTAAGCTGCTGAAAAGACACCAGTGTCTGTCTGTCTGTCTGTCTGTCTGTCTGTCTGTCTATCTATCATCTACCTACCTACCTACCTACCTACCTACCTACCTATCTATCTATCTATCTATCTATCTATCTATCTATCTATCTATCTATCTATCTATCTATCTATCTATCTATCTATCATCTTCTCGTGGTGCTCAAGGGTTAAAAAAAGGATGCCCCAAATAAGCATATTTGACATTTGTTGTTTGATTTTCAAGGTCTGCAATATCATCACATCCTCAGGTTAAAAAAAAAAGGGGGGGGGGAAATCTCTGTGGTCTTATTGAAAATGGCTGCAAGCACTCTCAGCTAGATCATTATGGCATTTTAACATGCCCAGATGTGATATACTCCACATTTATGCTCAGGCAGGAAAAGATTTTGCTGAGTTTCGCCTCTTTTTCAAATCACCATGCAAATCATATCGTTCTCCTATGCAAATAGATGTTTTTGTTTTCGCATTTTGATAGTACATCTCTCCCGCCAGGGAAGTCTGTGAGAGGAAAGAGAGTCGTGTCTTTGCGGTCGAAGATCTGACACCTGAAGGTACTTTGAGATGGTCATTGTGCCCTTTTACCATATCCTTTTCACCCATCTAAGGTGCGTGATTCTGGATTTATTAAATCGAGGAATATTATGCCTTTAATCTCAGATGTCTTGTCTCCCCCTGATGAGAAGAGACTTTTCTTCACTGTAACCATAATACAGGGGTGTCAAACTCAATTTCATTGAGGGCCACATCAGCATCACGGTTGCCCTCAGGGGGCCAGGTGGGTGTGGCCAGAGTGGGTGCGGCCTACTGGGTGGGCATGGATGGAGTGGATGTGGCCTACTGGGTGGGTGTGGCCAGTGGGATAGATCTGAGGGTCTCTGGCAGAAGGGGGTGGGACCAGGGCAAGTGCCAAGGCATGGTCCACTGGAGGAGCCTCACTGTTCCTCTCAGGCCATGTGGGGTGGGGGGGCTTATGGAGCTAAGACTGAATGCGTTTCAGCATAGATGGCCACCACAAAAATTGTACATTGGCTCCCGGCTGGCCTGGGCCAGGGCAAAGGCAGAGGGGGGCGTTCCTTCACTGTTTCCAGGATGGCTTCGTGGACCACATGAAACCACTTTGCGGGCCGCATCCGGCCCCCGGGCCTTGTGTTTGACATGTCTGCCATAATAGGAGATAGAAATTGCATCAGTCTGCTTATGGGCATTAGATTAACCCCCCAAATATGAGGCTGTTTGGAAGGAACCTGGTAACTTCCTTTTGCGGTTAAGACTCCCAGTTAATTTGTGGGACAGCCCAAAGGCAGCAATGCCAGTAAAATTATGCAACGTGTTTATTTTTTCAAGGAATTTAGCAGTGTTGTTATCTGTGAGATGCCCATTTTAGGAGTACTGCTAGAAGTGTGACCTGGTTCGTGCCCCCATATAAAAGGAAAATGGGTCTTCCCTTTTCCATTCCTTGGGTGCACATTTGAAGGTCTGCATCAAACTGGCTGATCGGGGAGCCCCATAGGGATGGAGACGACCCACTGATTCCCCTTGATCTCCCAGGGTGCAAAGGCCATTCAGATTTCAGGAGAAAAGATCAAACGGATCCTTATCTCTTACCAGCAGCCGAGCAATGCCTTTGAGAAAGAAGGAAAAGATACTGAACAAGACCCCATGGATTGCTGCAAGGCAATATTTCCATTTTTTTTTCTTGTCAGCTCCATATACTTTTATGACGTGTAACAGATGGATTATATATATTTTGCAAAGCTCCTGTAGGGAAATAAAAACTGTGCAAAGGTGTGCATCTAAAAAAAGTCCTGCACGACTGCATGCATCTTAAAATAATTTCTTTAATACATGCCTACGGCATAATTTTATCTAAACAGATCATCCTTATTCGGTCCAGATTTATTTCAGGCATATATCAGCCAAAAGAGGGTCTCTTTGACATCTGTAAGAGCAGCAGCTAAGACTAAAGTAAAATTGTTCCTGAAATGACCATTAGGGTTGCATTTTTGAGTCTTAAGTTAATTTGAGCTTCTTTTTACTTTGGGCCTCTTATGAATTTGTGGGAAGTCAGCTCCCCAGAGAAGGAAATATTAAAAGAGGCAGAAAAGCATGCCCAATTTTCCTTGATAGCCCCAGATCTCCCTCCCCCAAGCAGAAGCCAGCTCTGTACAAATGCAGATGTAAACCATCAGGAAGATTGAAGCTAGGAGATTAAGAAGACAAAGACACCTAAAATCTGCATACCTCACCCAAACTCTAAGAGTCATTAGCCCCAGCACCAGGGAAGCAGGATAGGACCTTTGGGACATAATAGGATTAACCCATCATCATCAGAATACCAGAAAAGCACACTCAAAGTCAAAGTTCATGCCATAGGAACAGGAAATAACCTCCAAACAAAAGGCTCCAGAGGGTATAAAAACCCACTCCCTACATGTGCTCAGCCCTTTTTTCCTCTTCTCTACCAGAGCCATCTTTCTGTCTATCTCTCCTCTTCAATAAACTGCAACCTTCTTTCTAAAGCCGTCGCCATGTTGTTTATCCCCGGCTTGGTCTGAACCATGATGAAGACTTTTCCTTCAACAAATTTTAAAAGCCTACCACCTCTCATCTTCAGCTGATGGTAACACTGGATTGTGCTTCAAGTTTGAGAACGTCAAGAACTGCCTTGCTTGGACTGAATTCTGGAACATTAGAGTCCCTTTCCACTGGGACAAGGCTGGGAAACATGGATGGAATCCTTAAGCAAAATTTACTACCAATTCTAATTTTCTAGCATATATGAAAAGAAATATTGCATATGGAAAGAAGGGATCACATAAGCATCGCAATGAAAATTTCAGCATACCAATTATTTTCAAAGCAGACAGTAAGATTGCAATCGACGAGGGTAAGACTTAATCCCTTTCTTAAATGTAGTGTATATATAAAAAAATCTTTCTCGTTCTCTATTTCTGCCTGCACATTAATTCACTGCTTTCCATACTAACAGAAGAACAGACTTCTCTGTCTCAACTCATCACAATATTTCTAACAACCATGGCCAATCAACTTTTTAATGGTCATTGAAAGAATTCACCTTGGGGGAATGATGTTGCTGGTTGCATGCAGCTTTTTCAAGACAAAGTTACTATTGTAAAAATAATCAGAACTGCCATAGTGTATGCAAACACACAGGCACATATAAGCACTACTGGTGTCTCTCTGTGTGTGCTTAAATCCTTATGCTGCAAACCACTCCGTTTTTGCTAGGGGGAATAAAAAGAAATGCACAGAAAATAAACAGCAGACAGAAAAGGAGACAAAACACCATATATCAAAAATGGACAGATGATGGTTTGCGCAGCAGAGACAACAGCTGGAGCAATTTTATGAAGGCTCTGCCTACCCAAAGTAAAGCTCAGTTGTGATAACACAAACATCACAAGACTTTTATTTAAGGATAAAATGGAACATCTCGGGTATGGGAAGTTATTCCCCTGCTTTAAAATAAAAGTGAGAAGATCTCTGTTGCTGTGATCAATTTGACAAATGGAGGAGAAATGTCAGCTTGAATCTACAAGGTTGAAGTTTCTCCTTAGTTCTAGGTTGCTTCACTCCTTAGTTAGTTTCTATCTATTGTTTCTCGTCTTGCTCTTCGGTGCTTTGGAAATAGTTTAATCCCCTCATCTTTGTAGGAGCCCCTCAAATATTGGAACACTGCTCTTATGTGTTCCAATATTTGAGGGGTTCTTACGAAGACAAATTCTTTGTAGTGGCCCCTCCTATTTTCTAAAGCCCCAAAAAGCAAGACAAGAAGCAATGTATGGAAACTAACCAAAGGAGAGAAGCAACCTAGAACTAGAGAGAAATTTCTTAACAGTGAGAGCAATCAACGAATGAGACAGCTTGCCTTCAGAAGTGGTGGATGCTCCATCACTGAAGGCTTTCAAAAAGCGACTGGACAACCATTTATCTGAAATGGTGCAAGGTCTTCTCCTGAGCAGGGGGTTGCACTAGAAGATCTTCAAAGTCCCTTCCAACCCTATTGTTCTATATTCTAAGGTTGTATGGCTCTTCATCCATGTTCAAGACTCGATATTTGAAATGGCATTGGTATAAGCTTGATTTTTATTTTTATGAAGTGGATCTCTAAATAACGTAAGACTGGGTAAATGAATGGAGTCTTCCTGCCAGTTTCTTCTCTCTGCCCACAATAATATATTTTTTACATAGGATTTGTGGCATGCATTTAAATCATCATATCAGGCATCTCTTCTGATAGATATATAACTGCCTGCCTACCTCCCAAAATCCTCCTTGGTGAAAAGGTCTGGGACCACATGAAAATGAGCAGGATATTACAGGATGTTTGCAGAGCTCTGGGGAAATAAACGAGTGTGATTATGTAAAATTGAAAAGATAGATTGTGAGTGTGTAAAATTGAAAAGATAGATTGTCGTCTTAGGGGAATAGCACTCATCTATAATCATCACAAATAATTTCCCACTTATTGTCTCTCCTCTCTCGGCTACTGTGGTGGCCGTGCTGAGGTCACAAGCAGTGACCTTTTTTTGTGGTGAGAAGCTTCCCATCACTTGAACGCTTCAGAATTAGAGTTACCTCATTCATTCAAAGAGAATGGTAGACAATGGACCAGCCTGCATCAGCCCTCCTAGGTCAACTAGACAGGAAACACAACTAGATGAGCTAATGTACGTGATTGTAAGGCTCATTAACAGAATCTTGCACGTTTGAAGGGACAAACTTCCCACTGTCCCTTTTAGCCACCTGATCAATTAGGGCAGGTCCTTCCTAAGTTTCTTCTCTGACTATTAATCCATTGGGGTTCCCCCTTCTCTTGTCTGATCATCTCCTAGGCAGCATCTCTTTCCCTCATTCCCCAAGGTCATCCACACATCCCCATGCATGCTGTAATGCCAAATTTTTGTCAGGTATAAGAAATCAGGAACCAAGGACATTCAAATGAGTACATGCTCATTGCGTGCTAGCTATAAAAAAACAAGAATCTGAACTATTGATGGTCAAAACCAATTGGCAAAAGAATTGAGGCCTTTGAACTATGGTGCTGGAGAAGACTCCTGCGAGTCCCCTGGACTGCAAGGCGATCAAACCAGTCAGTCCTAGAGGAGATCAACCCCGACTGCTCTTTAGAAGGCCAGATCCTGAAGTTGAAACTCAAGTACTTTGGCTACCTAATGAGAAGGAAGGACTCACTGGAGAAGAGCCTAATGCTGGGAAAGACTGAGGGCAAGAGAAGAAGGGGACGACAGAGAATGAGGTGGCTGGATGGAGTCACTGAAGCAGTAGGCGTGAGCTTCAATGGACTCCAGAAGATGGTAGACGACAGGAAGGCCTGGAGGAACGTTGTCCATGGGGTCACGATGGGTCAGACACAACTTCGCAACTAACAACAGCAACAACAAAAGAATCAACAGAATTCAAGGAGGGCTGGACTTATATTTCTTGTGGACGTGAAGGGACTCCAATTTGATAGTGCAGCACCTGACCCCTCCCTTGGGCTCAGCCTGGTCATCTCCTAAATTCCCTTACTTGGGAACTTCCGGACGTGTGGGCTTCAGCTCTGGAAATCCCTCCCCCAGCATGGCCATTGATGAGGCTTCTGGAAGTTACCATGCACCCTTCTGGAAACTCCACCCTACATATTCAGAAAGAACCTATTTATGGCTGCTCAGCAAAATTTGGCTACTGAATATGCAACACTGCCACAAGGCAGGCGGTGGCTTGGGAGACAACTGCCGCCGCAGCGTTGGACCGAGTCGTGCCTTTGCGGCCTCTGACCCGACGTAGATCTCGACCGGCTCCTTGGTTCACCGAGGAGCTGAGAGAGATGAAACGTCGGAAAAGACGCCTTGAGAGCAGTTGGAGGGCCAGCCGAACCGAATCGGACCGAACACAGGTAAGGACACACCTTAGATCC
>NW_015389737.1:0-35931 GCF_001527695.2 Protobothrops mucrosquamatus | reverse complement strand
CCGAGACCGCCTTCTGCCACAGATCCCCTCTCACAGACCGGTACGCTCCCACAGAGCGGGCCTCCTCAGGGTGCCGTCGGCCAAGCAGTGTCGGCTGGCGACCCCCAGGGGGAGGGCCTTCTCTGTGGGTGCCCCCACCCTCTGGAACGAACTACCCCCCGAGATCCGGACGATTCCGGATCTCCTACCTTTTCGCCGCGCCCTCAAGACATGGCTTTTTCAACAAGCGGGTCTGGCCTAGGGAGAATTTTTAAATAGGGACAATTTTAATTTAAATCTTAATTAATTATACAGCGAAAAAAAAAATATTTGGTTTTTAATAGGTTTTTATGGGGGGACGATGTTTTATGTATTTTAATATGCTGTAAGCCGCCCTGAGTCCTATAGGGAGAAGGGCGGCATATAAATCCATGTAATAATAATAATAATAATAATAATAAAAGGAACAATGAGTCATCTCAGAAGAGGAAGGTGGCTTGTATGTCCTTATAGGAAAATAGTAAGACATGGCCTACAGCAGGGGTAGGCAACCTTGGCTCTTTTATGACTCGTGGACTTCAACTCCCAGAATTCCTGAGCCAGCCTTGCTGAGGGGAAAGGGAGAGGTTTCCAAGCTGAGCCAGGCTGGCTCAGGAATTCTGGGAGTTGAAGTCCACAAGTCATAAAAGAGCCAAGGTTGCCCACCCCTGGCCTACAGGCTGGGTTACAGGAGAACCCTAAGGGCAAAAACATTCAGGAATTGGTATCTTCTATCCATAATAGCTGAAGGTAAAACATCACATCTGGACTGACAGAATGATGGTCTTCCGCCACCAAGCTGCCTTCAGAGCAGCCACTCTCCATCCAGAACCTTTGTTTCACAACTTTTGGACTTTTGATGTATCAGGAACTTGACTGGTGGAGACATTATTTTTCACCATTATCCTGCATCCCAAGGCAAAGGGATGAATGTGTACTTACAAAAACGCAGCTATTTTGACTGCTCAGCATCTCCTTGTGGTGGCTTTGTGGTTGCCAGCTGAGGAGAAAATAGAATTGGTAATTATATTCTCAGCCACGCTCCACAAATACTAATTTATGCACATAGAGATGAAAGTTTCCCCTCAGATACTGTTGGGCTTCCAGGTCTTCTGCTTCAGGCTTTTACTGGTTCTGCTGGCCAAGCTCCCCCTGATATGTTGGGGAGGCTTTGAGGCTGGCAGGTTTTCACAGAACCCACCCCCAAATGGAGAGTCCTCTTAGGAAGAGCAATTATGTACACCCTTTTAACAGGAAGCAGCAAAATAATTATATGAATAATTGCATTCCCACTTTTAAGCTGTCACACAATTAAACTTAATTAAACATGCTCTATCCTTCACTAATCTTACATAAACAGCAGAAGGTAAGAGGTGTGGAAAGGGAAGACAAGGGAATTTGATATTTCAAAAAGTTTTTGGTGGGGGGGGGCTTCTGTTTTTAATTTGACCTGGGAACTCAGTTATAACAATTTACAATCGTTATATACAATTTATAACAGTTATACCAATTTTTGACTGAAAAGTTACCAATAACAAGGTTGGTTAAAATTTTTGCATTGTCCATTATTATTATTATTATTATTATTATTATTATTATTATTATTACTACTACTACTACTACTACTACTATTACTATTATTATTACTATTATTATTATGAATCATTGCAGTCAGCCAGATGTTCAGACTGGATTTGGCATTTTGTCTACCTATCGAGTCCTTCCCAAGGACCTGGGATAGGCAGATGTGGATGTTTGACGGTATTATAGATATCGTCGCAGGATGGAAGCAGTTCCTAGTAAGGCCGCCTTTTGCAATTGACTAATGGCGAATTTGTCAATGCCAATGGTGTTCAAGTGGTGCTCCAGTTGTTTTGGGATTGCACCCAAAGCGCTATTACTATTGGTACTACCCTTGCTTGCTTTTGCCACAGTCTTTCTATTTCTATTTGTAGGTCTTTGTATTTTGTTATCTTCTCCAGTTCTTTCTCGTCTATTCTGCTGTCTCCAGGCACTGCCACATCCACTATCCAGACTTTTTTGTCTTTCTTATCGACAATTGTTAAGTCTGGGGTTGTTGTTGTTGTTGTTATCTAAATTAACCCAGTTTGGAAGTTTCTCTATAAATATAGCAAACTGTGGACTGAACGTTGAAATTGAGATCAACTGAAATGGACAGATTTGTCCATTCGTCTTTGAAAGCATAGCTCTTAACAATGGAAGGTTGAGTCATAGAACAGGGAATAATAGAGTTGGAAGGGATCTTGGAGTAGGAGACCCTATACCATTTCAGACAAATGGTTGTCCAGTCTCTTTTTGAAAGCCTCCAGTGATGGAGCACTTACAACTTCTGAGGGCAAGCTGTTCCATTGATTGATTGCTCTCACCGTTAAGAAATTTCTTCTTAGTTCTAGGTTGCTTCTCTCTTTGATTAGTTTCCATCCATCGTTTCTTGTTTCCTGTCTTGCCACTTGAGTCAACCACTTGATCATGTTGAGGTGCTGAATATTGGTGATGCTCTCTGTGTCTTCTATCTGGGTGGCTCTCCATCTTTTAATAGCAATATCTTCCAGACAAACGCAATAATGTGACTCTCTCCATGCTGTAACTTTCAAATTCACTCCTTGTGATTTTGCTTTTCTTTCCCATGAATGCTATGTGGTACTTGATATTTTAAAAAAATCAAATGTGGGGAAAAGTTAACTGTTACAGATTTGTTTATCCCTGTGGTTTGCTAAAGTGCCACTCTTGAAAACCAAAATATTGAAAAAACAACTCTGGGGGAGGACAGAAGCTGAGTCATATCCACCATCCCTTTATTACAGATAAGAAGAAGAAGAGGAAGATGCAAAAGATTGAGGAGCTTGCGTTATAAGATAAGATAACCTCTATTGTCATTTTTTACTGTGGGCACCCTGGCACACATTAAAAATGAAATTCTGTTGCAAACAGAACACTACTGAATGAGTCACAATTATAAAGTGTGATGTCACGTGTGAGTACAATTCAGTACAACACACAGTACTATTTTTATGCCCAGCCTTAAGTTGCAAACATTTCTGCTAAAATCAAAGGGATAACTAAAAATTAACAACCCTCCCAAGCTGCAAATAACATCCTGTGTTGATAGGATCATCAATACCATGCACAATTCTAATCAATTCCCTGTTAACAGGGCAATCTAACATGGTTTGTTTGTTTTTTTTGTAGGCTACATTTCATTTTCTTCATCCTCATCCCACCAATTCTGGGCAGACATCTGAGACAAGAACACAACAGTCTGCCAGAGGGATGGAGAATGGGGGCTTTACAGGAACAAAAATGATACAAAAATCCACACAGTGTTTACTAAACCCATTGGTGGGGTGAGTTTATTCAGCCTGGATCTCAAAGCATAGGGAAGCAGGACTTTTCTGACACCGGTGGATAGGTTACCCAGACGATCTACAGAACCAACTTCTTTCAAAGGAAAACTTCTTTCAGCATATAAATATTTCAAAGGAATGACAAGCAGACTCAGAGGCAGATTGATGCTGCTCCTGAAAGGATAAAACACCCAGAAGGAAAATCCAAAAAATACAAACAATTCTGACCCTGCTTTTGTGTAGTGAATTTATTGCATGAAGGGGAGGGGGGAGAACGCCATCTCCAAAGTTACGGAAGCCATCCTCTATTTTTCAAGCTACGGAAACTATTCTCTATTTTTGAAACCAAACCAACTTTGGAATCTATGACCAGCCCAGATGCCTGACTTTTGTTAGAGCTTCTGCAAGAATATCCGCGTCTAAAAAACGCACAATGCTGTGAAAGCTAAAAGAAGAGATGCCAAAAGCCACGAGTGTGTTAAATGGGAAATCGTTGTGCTAAATGCTTCGCGTAATTATTTGGAAACCGAAGGAGCCCTGTGTGCAGGATTAATAACGCGGGGCATAATTCACCACAAAACTGTCCCTTGGAATGAATGGTCATTTCATTGGAAAACTTAGCATTTATTCAGGCCCATTATTTCCAACTTCAATGCATATATCCTTAGGAAGGCAACCTTGCGGTGCCACACCGCAGAGTGTGATTTGTGGCTCAAGCTGCGATTATTAACCAATTTGCAGCAACAACTGAGCAGAGCCAGTTGCTTAGAGATAACATGCATCTTTTCTTCTCATTTCTCTCTCTCTCTCTCTCTCTCTCTCTCTCTCTCTCTCTCTCTCTCTCTCTCTCTCTCTCTGTGACTTTTATCACCATTTTATTTATGTGCTAATTAGCTCTTGAGAACCATGCTTGGGAAGCGTCCTTTTTAATTAAAAATGGATTGGAAGTTGGAAGAATTGCCATCCGGACTGTTACTCTTACTGTCTCCCTGTCACTCTGCCTCTCTCTCCAATGTTCTCAGGGATTATAATCTACCCAACATGGAAATCCCTTCACACATGTTGAGACTTTGTTGTTGTTGTTAGTTGCGAAGTCGTGTCTGACCCATCGCGACCCCATGGACAACATTCCTCCAGGCCTTCCTGTCCTCTACCATCTTCTGAAGTCCATTGAAGCTCACGCCTATTGCTTCAGTGACTCCATCCAGCCACCTCATTCTCGTGTCGTCCCCTTCTTCTATTGCCCTCAATCTTTCCCAGCATTAGGCTCTTGTGTTGAGACTTAGGTACCTTTAAAAAAGATTAAAAAATACAATCTGCAGTTTGATTTGGAGGCAATGAGTAAACTTGACCCCAAATTCATAGAACAGTTAGGACAGCCTGGGTCAAACTCAAGAAGAATGGAACATCTCCCCCCAGGACAAATGCACAAGTTAAATTAATTTCAACAGCACTGTGGCCAATAATAATAATAATAAAATAAAGAAAGGCAATCCAGAAATACAAGCGTTGCAATAATTTTGAGAAAAAAAACGTGGTTACCAATAATAAAAGTACCCGAATGAAATGATTAATACAGCGCTGAATTGTCCTGGAGAGTGTTGCTGGAGATGAGTTGGTCACAGCAAGGTGGCCCCAGTGAGTTGGCCATGATGAGTTAACTGCAGCAAGTTGTCCTACATCCATCTCAGGAGCTCTGGACAGAAGTGTCTTTAGATATTTCCTCATAAGATCTGCAGCATCCTGGGCATAAACAACATTAGGCCTTTACTCTCGATACTCCACCCCAAAACTACCTTTCCCTGACACTCTTTCTCTGCTCAGGATGCTCCCCCTAAAACAAGCAGAATTACTTTAGCCAGGATGAATTAGCAAGAGACAATCAAGAACTGTCCATTTTCATCAAAGCTGATGAAACAAAACAGATTTGCCAATTTTGAAGAGAGTAGTTCTTTGTGGAAACAACTGAGATTTGAATTTTGCTTAGATGCAGTCCTGGCTACAACAGCTGGATGATCAGAAGGCTCACCACATCCCATAACTGGAACTGCTCCTTCATCTCATAAGCCTGCAAATATTGCTTTGCTGGTTGTTGTTTTTTAAAAAAACAAACAAACAAAAAGGGATGTAATATACTTTGCTTAAAATGCAGACTTGAACGGAAGTGTGCCCAAACTGAATTCCACATCTCCAAACCAAATCTAATTCAGGTGGTCTTATTTTACCTCTGAGAAGCAAAAAAGCCACAATCTTTGGGGGGTTTTTTTCGAGACAGTGGATCCTGTTGTGTGTAGCAAATTGGCCAAGCAAATCATCCTTTAAAAAAGAGAAAGAGAAAGAGAAAGAGAAAGAGAAAGAGAAAGAGAAAGAGAAAGAGAAAGAGAAAGGGAGAGGGAGGGAGAGAGAGAGAGAGAGAGAGAGAGAGAGAGAGAGAGAGAGAGAGAGAGAGAGAGAGATGACTTTCCAAGGCTGTTGTCAACTGTTGGCTTTCACTTCACTGAATTAGTGGTTGGGTTGCTAGATTTATATAAGATCTTGTTAGTCCTCTGAAAACAGGATCCCCACGAGACGGTGAGGGCTGTGAAAGTTAGGACTCTCCTTACATTTTTCAAGACTGAGATCATTGAAAACCAAAGCATTTGGGGGCTGGTGGGAGAAATGCCATGGTTTCTACAATTCAATACATTATCCCTTTGTGATCAATAAGCCTGAAGGACCAGCAGTGGAAGAGTTATGATTGCACCATTTACAATTATGAATTTTAGAGCCGGAGAGGAGAGATGGACTGGCCTCTGGGGAAAGGATAAGAGGCTTTGAAGATGCTCTTCTAAGTGTTTCTTTGCCAGACCTTGTCTTGAACTGAAGCCCCCAAGTTCCAAGAGCTCTCTTGGGGGGGGGGGATTAGGGAACAAGGGTTTCCTGTTCTTGCAGCTTCAGAGGTAGTTGCTCATGCATGTAGAGATGATTAATTATTGCAGGAAACTCTCCGCAAAGCTTTGGAAAGCTGACATGTTCAAACATTTGTTCCTTGGCTGGGGTGAGACCCCTTTGACTCTGCAGCCAAAGCACCAGTGGGAAGGTTGCCCGCTGGGTCAAAGAATATGGCCATCTCAACCAATCTCTGCCAATACTTATTCATCATCCCAACTGTCAGGGCTATCGCTTCCCTCTTGCTGTATGGAGACATCATTAGTCAAAGAGCAGGACAGTGGGGAACTGTAGCCTCTGCCTAAAGACCGTGATGGATTTGCTCCGGATTATAAAATAAATGAGGTGCATGAACAGGAGTGTTCAATGTTTTCAAGAATTTCGTTCCCAGGTTGCCAGACTGCAATGCAGAGTTGATTCCTTCTCCTTATTGATTTATGTACAAGTAAGGTGGGGTTCTTTTAAGATAATAATAATAATAATAATAATAATAATAATAATAATAATAATAATAATAATAATAATAATAATAATAATAATAATAATAANAAGAAGAAGAAGAAGAAGAAGAAGAAGAAGAAGAAGAAGAAGAAGAAGAAGAAGAAGAAGAAGAAGAAGAAGAAGAAGAAGAAGAAGAAGAAGAAGAAGAAGAAGAAGAAGAAGAAGAAGAAGAAGAAGAAGAAGAAGAAGAAGAAGAAGAAGAAGAAGAAGAAGAAGAAGAAGAAGAAGAAGAAGAATGAAGTTGGAAGGGACCTTGGAGGTCATCGAGTCCAACCCCCTGCTCAGGCAGGAACCCTACACCATTTCAGACAAATGGCTGTCCAGTCTCTTCTTAAAAACTTCCAGTGTTGGAGCATTCACCACTTCTGGAAGCAGGTTGTTCCATTGGTTAATTGTTCTAACTGTCAGGAAGTTTCTCCTTAGTTCTAAGTTGCTTCTCTCCTTGATGAGTTTCCATCCGTTGCTTCTCGTCCTGCCTTCAGGCGCCTTGGAGAATAGCTTGACTCCCTCTTCTTAGTGGCAGCCTCTGAGATATTGGAAGACTATAGCCATATTTCAATTTCTCAGGGGCTGCCCCAAAGAAGAGGGAGTCAAGCTATTCTCCAAAGCGCCTGAGGACAGGACAAGAAGCTACGGATGGAAACTAATCAAGGAGAGAAGCAACCTAGAACTAAGGAGAAACTTCCTGACAGTGAGAACAATTAACCAGTGGAACAACCTGCTTCCAGAAGTGGTGAATGCTCCAACACTGGAAGTTTTTAAGAAGAGACTGGACAGCCATTTGTCCGAAATGGTATAGGGTTTCCTGCCTGAGCAGGGGGTTGGACTAGATGACCTCCAAGGTCCCTCCCAACTTTATTACTACTACTACTACTACTACTATTATTATTATTATTATTATTATTATTATTATTATTATTATTATTATTATTATTATTATTATTATTATTATTATTATTAATTCAGACACACTCTCGCTGATCCAGCTTGGCAGCCTGAATGGCTGTGCTGGGCTGAGCACCCAGGAGTTTCAGGGTGAGCAAAGCGAGGGGAAAGCAAATCATTCTTTTCCATTTTTTTTCTTATTGCACATTCAGAAATACATATGGAGAGGCTGCTGAGAATCTCCATCCCTTCATCATTATGATTATGTAGCCTTCCCTCTCTTTGGCTACAGCTCTATTCAACACTTGCCTTGGATGTCAGGTATAAAGACATACTACACACAAACTGTCATGGCCAATATTGAGCTCAGATGTGTCTGGTTGTGCCCGGGGAGGAGAGCTCTTTTTTCTTACTTTGTCATTACGCATTCTTTCTAATCACTAGCTGGATTAATCGCAGCAGTGCTATGTGCATTTTCCATTACCAGCCGTTCACAATCTCTGTCAGCCATGACAACTTTAACAAACAGGGGGGAGGAGTTACGTTCAAGGAGAACAAGCCCCCCTCAATGGTGCCAATTGGTCAGTCTTGATTAATCTAAAACGCTGAGCAGGCTTAGAACTACTCACTGCTTAAATGAGGAATCAAGAAGCCCTAGGTCCGTGGTGGCGAACCTATGGCACGCGTGCCACAGGTGGCACGCAGAGCCCTCTCTGTGGGCACGTGCGCCGTCACCCCAGTCCTAGGCCTTCAGCTGGGTTTTACAAAACCTTTCTGCTTTAGGTCTCTGCCACCATGAGCAAAAGACAAAAAAATGTTCAATCAATCAATTCCAACTTCTCACGGGGAAAAAAAAGATCTCGCAAAGTTGGAATTGATTGATTGAACTTTTTAGTCCCACTCAGTCTGCCGTTACCACCGCAACCGCACCCACCCAATGGGCCATGCCCACCCAGCACCCAATGATACATAAGTGGGTTTTGGGTTGCAGTTTGGGCACTCGGTCTCTAAAAGCTTCGCCATCACTGCCCTAGGTGGTGGATGATCAATCACAACACCCTAAAAGAAGGCAATAACCATCTGCTTCCAAATCTTGCCAAGTTCATGGAAGTACTTGAGAGTGTATGGATGTACCCCTGGAATTATCAGTAGCCAAGCTCTACTTAACATTGTCTTTAAGACTATTGATAACTACCAACCAATAATTATTATAAATTAACTGCGGTATCAGAAACAACTTTGGTGTTATCTGTGCAGTTATTCCATCTTTTGGACTTGCCAAGAACCCAAACACACACACACACACACACACACAAACAAACAAACATATTCTACTTTGGATCCAGTTCCTCGAATTCCACACAAAGCCATTGTTCTATTGTGATATTTATAGCGACAGAAGGGGGAAATTATGTAAAGTGCATTTAACTCAATGCTCATTAAATTAGAATTCAATTATTTGTCCTTGGCCTAATCGTGCTCATTTTGAAAGCAAATTAATTAGGATCTTCATACTCCATCGCTAAAGTGATTGCTACGCTCTTAACTCTTTTGAGATATCCCTGCTACAGGTTTCTCTTCAGTGCCCAGAGGCTGTTCAGATGACCCTTGTAGGGCAGTAGGGTAATATCAGAGGAACATAAGTCTCATTTTTCTTGGCCTTGACATTTTAAGATGGTTACACTGCTGGTTTTGCAGCTGGTGGGAGCAAAGGATCCCAATTTCCTTGTGAAAAATCCTGGGCTGAACTGGCAAGTCTTCTCATTTCTTTACCCAACCACAAGTGTGATTTGCTCACCCTTGTCCAAACAAATCAGTTCCAGGAGAGTTGGACATCACTCTTCCATGGCAACTCCCAGGTAATGTCCTCTGGGATAATCTCTCAACTTTATATAACTCTTTTAAAACTTTTAAATAAGAAGATAAAGACCAACGCAAGCTAATACAAAGAAAGAAAGAAAGAAAGAAAGAAAGAAAGAAAGAAAGAAAGAAAGAAAGAAAGAAAGAAAGAGAGAGAGAGAGAGAGAGAGAGAGAGAGAGAGAGAGAGACAGAGACAGAGACAGAGACAGAGACAGAGAGAAAGAAAAAATGTAAGAAAAGAGGGAAAGTAGAAGAAAAGTAGACAATAATCAGAAAGATTGGCTTCTGATACTCTTCACCGCAGCTATGAGTACAAATAGATTTTGACCTCTCTCTCTGTCTCTCCAAAATTACATCAAATTATTCTTCCTTCTATAATCTATCCTGTCTCATCTCCAAAATCATAAATCACAAGTTCATTTTTCTCAAATCCTCCTAAAAATAGAAGACGTGCAGGAAAGGCTTAGTTATGTATGGATGAAAGTGTAATGGGTAACATGGGGATCTACTTACTCCATTCCCTCGACTGGTGATGTGTCGAAACTTCTGGCAAACTAAGGTCAAAAGAAATTACCTGCACTTCCAACCAGGTCACTGACTTCCAAGGGCCCATTAACTCCTGCTTAACCAGTGATGAAGGTGGCCCAGGCGGAAATAACCGTGGGCGTCTCCTGGATGCTAATGAACAGATTAATTCATTTGATGCCCCGGCCATTACAGCCAAAGAGAAAATGAAATTGTTTTAATGGAGCAATTAAAGGATTAGAGGCAGAGCAGATGAGAAGAGTTTCTGTAATAAAATGAGCCTTTTTCTAGCAACTGATGACCCAATTCCTACCCGGAGCTTAAAATCAGCTACACTGATGAATGTTGGAGTGAGATTTTGCACAAGTCTAAACTTTTCTGGCAAACCTGTCTCTCCCCTTCATTGTCCAGACAGCATCATGAGAAAAGTATACTTGTATACAGGAGGCTGTTGTGTGGCTTACTCTTTAGGTGGCACTGTGGCAGCTATACAATGAAGGCATCTATACAATGCGTTTTCCTGCTCGACCTACACACCATGAAACAGGTTTTGAGGGCATTTCCACTTGGCCACCGTTTCTGCTCTTCGATCGCTCAATGGTAGTTGGAAGAGGACCTGAGATCATCTTCACGGGAGCAACAGCAACAAACACAACAATGTCCCACTCTCAGGTCTGGAGAAGATAAAAGAAAACCATGAACTAGATGCAGAAATTCATTCATTCATTCATTTATTTTGCATGATGGCGCTTGAGCACACCCAATGTACCCAATTACACTAAAGTTAATGCAATGCAATAGCAGAGATGGGTAGCAGAGATTCATTTCAACAGCTAGGAAAACCAAAATGCAGTGAGTGAGTGAGTGGCTGGATTGCCTAAAGCAGGGTTTCCCAACCAGGAGAACCTCCAGAGGTGTGGGCATCAATTCCCAGAATTCTCTACCCGTTCCTAACTTCTAAAAATTCTGGGAATTAAAATCCACACATCTGGAGGCTCTCCTCGTTGGGAAACCTTGGTCTAGAATACAAAGAAGTGCATATTTCCATTTTGACCCAAGCTAGGGACCTCCTTGACTGTGTGCCCAAGCTAAGTCTTCTGTTCCCAATCTGGCCAGAAATTACCAACAGAAATATGGCTCCAGTAAAGGAGAATATTTGTAGCTCATGGTTTAAGCTTAGAAAACACCAAGGCCCCCTCAGAAATAGGCCTTCTTGCCCATGCGTTGAAAGAGGGAGAATCTTGCTTGGCTGTCCTAACAGAAAGTTGCTGTGTTCCAGCTGGATGACGCTGGATCTCCAAAGGTGCAGATGGGGCCGCTCGCATTTTACTGAAGTAGATTAAAGCCGGCAGTTTGAGTTGAGAGCTTTTTATCAAAGCTACAGAATTCTAAAGATGAGAAGAGTAACTGAAAATAAATTCTGACAAGGTTTGTTCTGTTTGTCTAAGAAATAACCCAAAACCTCCAAAGCACAGAAAAATTAATTATGGCCATAACTTTGATGGAAAGATGATGGCTGCGCTGCTTTCTGACAGCAAAGCTATACATGGGTAAAGCAAAATCTCAGCTGAAAAGTGAGATCTGTGGTTTAGCAGGAGAGGCTAATTCAGAGTTTGTCTAATGTGGGCGAAAGTCTAGTCTCAACCCACATTTTGAAGAGGAAAAAAAATCCCTTAGCTCTATTTAAAATACACCTATTTCATTGTGCCATGAGATAAATTAGAGTCACAAAGTATTAGATTTAAAAATGGGTCTGGGGATCATCTGAACTATAATGAATCTCGGAAAAAGAAAATAGCCTACAACTCAACATCAATCAACGGCATTTAAAAAGGGACGGCTATTTTTACTAAGAAAACGGATTGGCTATTTTTTTATAAAGGATATGGCCTACAGAGGCCTCACACCCAAGATTGTAGGAAGTTGCTTCCCTTTGTTAACTGGATAAGTGTAAATGGAGGCATACATTGGTTTCAACATAGCTATTCTGGGCAACAGTAATAAAAGGCACCACGAAAATGGGCTGAAAATCTATTTTAAGCTCACCCAATCTTAGAACTTCTTAAGATACAATCCACTTCACTGTTGCAAGGGTGCTTTTTCAAGAGGCAACTGGACTTCCTTTGTTTTTCCTTGAAGATGTTTCGCTTTTCATCCAAAACGTTTCTTCAGTTCTGAAGTTCTAAAGAAGCTTTTTGGATGAGAAGTGAAACATCTTCAAGGAAAAACAAAGTCCAGTTGCCTCTTGAAAAAGCACCTTCGGAACAACCATGACCTGGATAACTGAGAATCTCCATAGAGAAACCATTTTACTTAATATCTAAAACTGGAACTGTTATGTTCATGTTATGTTATATGTCAACACTGCTAACATCGGATGTTTTTGCTTTGACAACAGCTGGAGATGCAACCCTTTTCTTCTTATATTTTACTCTTAGAGTTAGAGCTAGAGTTAGATGATGCTGGGGGGAGGAATGTGCATGAGAGTTTAGCTTAGTGTGTGAACCAAGGTTATTGTAATAAGAGATGATAAGAATTGGCGGGCTGGAGAACTGGAAGGAAAGCCTGCATTTCAAACTAATTGGAGAATATGATTTATGACAGTTAATTGGAGGAGGGAATTGTGCTTTGATACTATGTGCTCAGGGGAGGGGAATCCAGTTTTGGCTTCGATTGTGTTAGTGCCGATGCTATGCTTCTCAAATAAAGATTCTTTATGGCAAACAATGCCTCGAAGTTTTTTGAAGAGTTTCATCTGTCGGAACCATGACATTATATTTATATTGTTCCTTCTGAAACTAGATACGATCTTTCAGAGGGGAACAAGTAACATACATGCTGTTGAAGAGTGTCAGTGCACACCACCACCAACAAAAACCCTATTCTGTGAATGGTTGTTGAAATCCGTCACTTCACTAACACTTCCTTTTTCTAATAGTTCATTTCAGAAGGTCGCCGTTAATAATCTCTAAGAGTCATTTAAAAAGAGAGCACGAAACGTATGGTGAGGGCGGGAAGATTTGATCATATTCAGATTTATGTGTATCAGAAAATTACTACTTTAGCTCTTCTGAGAATGGTGCCCTTTTTTTAGGAAGAGAATCTCTGTAATGCAGAATAAAGAGGATTGATTTTTCAAGAACATCAGCAGTTTTCTAAAGAAGCAATACGTTTAGCTGTTTCTAATGGAAATGAATTGGTGTTGATCAGAATATCTTATACACGATAGATTTATTGATTCACTTCTCTTCTCTGCAGACTATAAATTAAAAAAAGAGACTTCTGCAGGGTAAAGTCTCAGGAAGGCTGGTTCTTCCAATTTCACCACAACATTGAAGCATTATTAAATGTCAGATCTCCTTCGGGAGAAACGTCAATACATGCTCAAAGAGGAAGAATAACTTTCTGTTCTTAATAACTGTCTCTCTGTGTTACTATTTAGGACAGGGGCGTGAAACCTTGGCAACTTTAAGACTTGTAGACTTCAACTCCCAGAATTCCCCTGCCAGGGCTGGCTGGGAATTCTGGGAGTTGAAGTCCACACATCTTAACGTTGCCAAGGTTGAATATCCTGATTTAGGCTATGATACAAAGTCTTAGTAAATAAGTTTTTTATTATTATTATTATTTCTTCCACTGCAACTCTAGATCAGCGGTTCTCAACCTATGGGTCACGACCCCATTTGGGGTCGATCGACCATTTCACGGGGGTCGCCAAGCAAGGCTGTCCGCCATTTTTTCCCTTTTTCCGGCGGGTGCCTTACCTCCCTTGGGCTGGGCCAGCTGGTGGTCGGCCTGCTCTGTCTCTGCCGCTTGCCAGCTACGCCTCGGCCGGCGCAGGGGGCGGAACCAGGCATGTGCAGCGCTCCCGGGCAGGGAAAGTCCTTGACTTACGACCGGTTTAGTCCTCAACTTACGACCGGTTGGGGGTCGCGGCATTAAAAAGGTTGAGAACCACTGCTCTAGATGGTCTTTAACTGGACTTGAGGTTTCCTGGATTGTCCAGCTCAAGACAGACCACCATACTGGATTCATGAAAGCTGGAATATACTGTAAAACCATGATTGGCTGTTGATTGGTTGGGTTAAGATATCACACCTTTTTTCTAGCTGGCATGGGAATCCTTTAACAGATTGTCACTAAAGCCACAATCCTATAATTAGATTGGCTGAGAGCGTAGCCTAATGTCACCCAGTAAGTTTGCTGGACTGAAAGTGGATAGAAACCTGAAGCTCGCCATCCTGGAATAATATTAAGCATGATCGGTTTGCCTTTGATTTAAATTCTGGCAGCCACTCCATAGATTTAGATAATGTAATAAGCCTAAAACCACAGTTGATGGATAACTAAACATGAACTCATGAACTGAGACGTTTGGCTTAGTCTGCTGTGCGTGCATAGTTGCAACCGAGGTTATTTGCTCGTAAATTTTATTTTCCTATCATCCAAGAGAGTTGCTGAATGTTGAGTAGAAGTGACAAAGTTTCCACTAAGTTATCATCTACATCATCATGAATGTGTCAGCTTTGATTTGTTTCCCTTACCCGCTTACCCACTGCAGAACAGTCAAGTGGCTGCATATGCTTGACTTTTTGCGAGGGACTTGAAGCAGGAAACTCATGCTTGAACACGTCAAATTTAAGGAAGATGCCCGAAGACCAGTGAGCATCGCTGATGTGCTATTTCTTTGAGCGACAGACCAAAGAGGGGAGGGGAAAATAAAATTAAAAAAAATCTCAATGCCCAGCAAAGCTTGAAAGGAGTCAGGAATTCCTCTGCGTTGTCAGGAATTCCTGACTCCTTTCAAGCTTTGCTTGAATTTGCAGGAATTCCTGACTCCTTTCAAGCGTTGTCAGGAATTCCTCCTCTTGATTCTATCCCTCTGTCAACACAGTGCTGGGCTGCATTAACAGAGGGATAGAATCAAGAGCAAGTGAAGTATTAATACCACTTTACAATGCCTTGGTAAGGCCACACTTGAATAGTGCATCCGGTTTTGGTCACCACAATGTAAAAAAGATGTTGAGACTCTAGAAAGAGTACAGAGAAGAGCAACAAAGGTGATCAGGGGACTGGAGGCTAAAACATATAAGGAATGGTTGCTGGAATCGGGTCTGTCTAGTTTAATGAAGAGAAGGACGAGGGGGGACATGATAGAAGTCTTCCAGTATCTCAGGGGCTGCCCCAAAGAAGAGGGAGTCAAGCTATTCTCCAAGGCGCCTGAAGGCAGGACAAGAAGCAACGGATGGAAACTAATCAAGGAGAGAAGCAGCCTAGAACTAAGGAGAAACTTCCTGACAGTTAGAACAATTAACCAGTGGAACAACCTGCCTCCAGAAGCTGTGAATGCTCCAACACTGGAAGTTTTTGAGAAGAGACTGGACAGCCATTTGTCTGAAATGGTATAGGGTTTCCTGCCTGAGCAGGGGGTTGGACTAGATGACCTCCAAGGTCCCCTCCAACTCTATTATTATTATTATTATTATTATTATTATTATTATTATTATTATTATTATTATTATTATTATTATTATTATTATTATTTCTTTGTGTTTTTCCTATAGTTTCTATGTCCCTTACTTCTCATTTGTCTTCTTAGGGCTCGTGCCAAGCCAGCGATGCACACCAGTTTATAGCTGTCTTTCTCACCTTCGGTTGTGTTGGAATACAGTTTGCATCCTTTCCATCCGGGGCGATTCCGGATTTGTACTTTCAACACATCTGAAGAACATTGGGTTGCAGAAGGCCAGCTTTTCAATGCACGACAGGGTCTATTAGCTCTGTTTAAAGCAAGGCATAAATTCTCCCCCTCCGCAGTATTAAATGTCTCTATTTCTCCCATCTCCATAGCAATTAATTATAAGCCCAACTGGCTGGAAAGGTAAGAAAGCAAAGAATTGCATAAATTAATATCCCTTCTCTTCCTCATTTCACACGCCCTCTTTGCTCAGCCAAGCTGTCTCTTCCACGCTTCACCAGAACGAGGGCCGGCTGGGTCTCGTTGCTGAATTATTATCATCATCACCACAGCTCACTGTCAGGTCTGTGGTGGCGGAAAGGAGGTGGAAAGGAATCCGGAGTCCGTCCAAGTGCCAGAGCTAAACCCTCCCCACCCACCTCTGCAAACAGGGGAAGCGTGGATCGGCTGCAGCCGAAGCGTTTTGACAAAGAGCTCGCTCGGATGCCGGTCTTGCAAACTGCTTTTGACAGAGGCGGCAGCTATTTCTCCCATCTTGCAGAGCTGATGTTTTTTTTCCTCATTTGCTGGCATTCGAGTGCCCTCTGCTGCAAAACTCTAAAGTGGCACGCTGGCACCATTGGAAACTGGAGGAACACGGAAACATGCTTGCAGGAAAGACCTCGGATCCTGCACATCTCCTTAGTCTTGTCGACCCAGACAAGCGGCTGCGTGGGTTGCATTGCTACAGGAATGCAAAACCTTGCTAATACGTGTGGTCCTCAACTTACAACAGTTCGTTTCGTGACTATTTGAAGTCACAAGGGCACTGAGAAAAGTGATTTATGACCGCTTTTCACACTTACGGCTTTGGTAAAACCGTGATGGTCACACGATCAAAATTCAGAGGCTTGGCAACGGACTCATATTTATGACCGTGGCCGCGTCCCAGAGTCATGTGATCCTCTTATTTGCGACCTTCTGGCAAGCAAAGTCAATGAGGAAGCCAGATTTACTTAACAACCGTGTTACTAACTTAACAACTGCAGTGATTTGTTTAATATCTGCAGCAAGAAAGGTCAAAAATAGGGCAAAATTCACTTCACAATTATGTCTTGCTTTGCAACGGAAATGTTCGGCTGAATTGATGTCCTAAGTCGAGGATCTCCTGTAATTGGCTTCAATAAGTGTTGACTAGGCATTGCCATTGATACGACTGAGGTACATTGCTTTTGACTAGGCATTGCCATTGATACCACTGAGGTACGCCAACCGAGGTCGTTGGAGGCATTTTATACCTACTGCCAGGTATTAGTACTCCTGTAACCCTGGAAAGGGGCCTTTAGAAGGTGCTACCAGCCAGGTCAGCTGGACCAAGGTTTTTTAAGGGGTTGTTACTCCTCCATCGCTCACCCTTTGTCCTGGTTTGTGACAGGCAGAGTCTGTCTGTCCAGATGCGTCTGGACCCTGATGGCCAGTGACCCCATGGCAGACCCCAAAAAAGATGGATGGATCGCATCAAGGACACGAAATACGTGGGCATCACCCCTGAAGATGTCCTCGATCGACCCAAATGGTGATACCTTTGCCGACAAGCGGACCCTGTCATAGCATGGGAATAAGGCTAGAAAGGTGTTTCCCTATCTTTTGTAGTTTTTATTGGTGTCAGAAGCACCTACAAATTATGTGTCCAGCCTCGTGGGCTCGACATGGATGGGGGGGGGGAGGGAGACGATACCAGGGAGGAGGCCAGCGACGCCGCCAAACGGCTGAGATGTTCCATGGCTCGGCCACCAGACAGCTGTTTGGCGTGGGAAGGCCCCACGGAAGAGGACTGCGGCAAAGATGTCGGCCGGGAGGAAGCCAGCTGGGAGACATTGGGGAAGAGGTCAGCGGAGGCTTGCAGCAAGGACAACGCCCGGGGAGACGCCAGGGCAGTCCTACCTGGACAATGGCCAAAACTCAGAGCCGCCGAATATCTGAGCAGCCGTGCGCCCGACAAGCAGCTGATCGGCGAAAGAACGTCCCCCAACAATGTGAACCCGGTCAAATGCAGAACAGAGCCAGAGGCCCGCGTCGCTGTTCTTAACCTTAGCCACCGGATGCTGGCTAGGTGGGTGGGGGGTGGAGCTGGGGGGGGGAGGACTGTATGTAAGGCGCTGGGAGGAAATCACTCCCAGCGCTACCTTTGTTTTGCTGTAATTAAACGCTGGTCAGATCGTTCCGTTTTCTCCAGCCACCTTGACGTCGACCACTTGTCTTCTGTGGGAACCAGGGGTTGGTAAGGACACTGACATTATGGGCATATAACATTCAACACTGAGCGAACAAAATAGGTACAACATAGGAGGTAGAAATATAGCAGGTATAAAAATATGTAGGGTAAATAGAATTAAAACTAAATGACATTTGCTCAGCATTGGGCCAGATCAATGGCATTTTCTGTCGCCAGCACGCGAGAACAAGTGGAAGGGCATTGTATGCCCCATGGCATATGTAAGATGGATTGTTCTTCTCCACATTCACACAGATATATTTGGTGGGGGAAGCCCCGTTTTCTTAGATTGTCCTTTGATCTACCTATCCTGGCACACAGCCTATTTGGTGATTTCCATATAAGCAAGGTTGTACTTCACCAGGTGGCAGAGTCCTGTGGTTGTGCCCAGTTGCTTAGTAGCTCTTTACTCACCTTCCAGAGTTCCAAGATGATCTGTGGCAGCTGGTTGTATATTTGTAATTTGTAAATTTGGTATTGGTGACGGCATTTTGCAAAGTGAGCTTGTGCTTATTTCTCCCCCCTAACCCGAAAGCTTATTTCCAGAATACAATGTGTAGATTTAGGTGGAAAGTTAAGGACCACAGCAGGTTTGAAACGGTCTCTCAGCTGGGTGGCCTAGGACCAGGTGGGACAGGTTGAGTTCTGAAGGGGTGAAATATTTACCAAATAGAGAATAGAGGTGGAAGGGCTCTAGTCTAAACCCCTATTCAAGCAAGAGACCATATGGTTATCCCATCTCTTTTTGAAAGCCTCCAGTGATGGATCACCCACAACTTCTGAAGGCGGGCCATTCCACTGGTTAATTGTTCTGTTAGGAAGTTTCTCTTTAGTTCTAGACAGCATACTAAAAAGCAGAGACATCACCCTGCCAACAAAGGTACGTATAGTCAAGGGCATGGTTTTCCCAGTTGCAATGTATGGCTGTGAAAGTTGGACCATAAGAAAGGCTGAGCGCCAAAGAATTGAGGCCTTTGAACTATGGTGCTGGAGAAGACTCCTGCGAGTCCCCTGGACTGCAAGGCGATCAAACCGGTCAGTCCTAGAAGTTGAAGTCCACAAGCATTAAAGTCGCCAAGATTGGACACCCTTGCTATAGAATCAGTCTTACTTCTTAAAATTAAGCTAAATTCTCCTAGACTGGAAATTTGTCTCATTTTACAGAGTAATTTCCACTGAGCACGCTAGGTGGCAGAACATCCATTCTAATTACAGGATTCATTTCAGGTTTCTGGTAGATTGCCCAGCAAACACACACACACACACACACACACACACACACACACGCCACAGCCAGTGACACAAAAGACACTCGGAATTAGGAAGTTTATTCACTAAAGCAACACTGAGGAAAGTCTTTACATACAGGCTTTTTAAATTATCTTTACAAGCAGGTTCCAATATAGAGTATTTTATCTTTTTCTTTTTTTTCCCTTTAGGCGAAAGACTACATTGTAAGAGTATTTTGCAGCTAGTACTGATTTAGTACAAAGACTAACACTACAGTTAATCTTGATTAATCGTGGTGCTTTTGAGATTCATACAGGCAGTGAGTAGCTTCACCACAGCCGTGATCGTCAACTTAAAGTTTCTGAAGGCCCAGCTCATCCTCTCTAACCACGATCGGGTTTCAACAACAAGGCACTACTCACTGACATGATAATCCCACAGAGGCTGAACCAGCCCAAAGGCAAGGGCAAGTTTAAATTTAGGGGTCTTCAAAGGGCTACACTTCAGCTGGACCAGGTCCACTGTATTTGGAGAACCGCTGCTATCGGATAACGGACAGACCAAATGGAATTGCCAGTCTGGTGCCAGGATGCTTTTGGTGGGAGCAGGTTGGTCTACCAAAAGCAGAAATAATGCCAAAAAAAAAGAGGGGGGAAAATCAACCTTAGGATGCTAATGTACCATGACACAAAAGGCTTCAAACACGCAAATAGTATGATAAGGACACCCTGGAGCGAGAACTGACTTAGCTGTAGTTGGTTGGCAAGTCCCTACAACCGGATTCCAAACTCTTGAAATGCGTAACGCTCCTTGTTTGCACAAGGCAGGTGGTATTTATTGCAGAGTTAATTTGTTTTTAACAAATCAATCAATTCTAAAGACAAGCTTCAGTTTTGGCAAACACCTTAGGCATTTTCTCTCTGAGTTACGGCATGAAGAATACGGAAGTTCAGAAAGAAGATGCTTAACAAGGGGCAAGGCTTTGCAAGACCAGCTTATGTAGGCCTGCGAGCCCATGAATATTTTGGGATAATGAAGAGGCGGGGACATATTTTAAGAGCTGAATCCTCCACGGAAAGCTTACGTTTAAAAAAACCTGAATCACGAACATGAATATACATAGAAAAACTTTTTCACTGCTTCAGCCGTGGATTTTTAAATTTAGGCACAACTCCACGCTCACCAAGTACAAATCCATTTCCACTTCATGATACACCTGGGGGTGGTTGAATACCTTGGGAATTATTGCATAATGCAGTAGAATCCAATGGACACGATGCAAGTTAACAAGAAGTAATGATGGATAAAATCCCAGATTTTTTTCACTTTAAAGAAATGCTATAATCATTTGGGAATGGGAATCTGGCTGCCTATTCTATCAACTTGAATGAGCCTTCAAGTCATACTGCGTGCCAGCTTTGAAAGAAATTCCTTTCATCCGTTGGACACTCTAAACATACATGAGAACTTTCTCCCACACAACTGCATTCAAGAAGGGTTGGCCCCGACAGTTGGATAAGGGAGACTCACAACCATGATTAAAAATCCACCAGGTCCCACCTTGGCTTTGCCTGATCAGTGCCCGACGTGATGACTTAGGGCAGCTCAGCCAACCTCCTCTAGGTGAGGGACTTCCAAGTTACCTCAAGACACAGTTTAGATATTGAACATCACTCTCACATGCTGCCCTTTGCTACCATCAGCTGACTTCTCATTGGCCAGCCTGGACAATGAAATTGGGAGCCAAAGGCTAGCGCTCTCTTTGGAAGGTAATTCCCACCAAGTGAGAAGCAAACAGACCATCTCCAAGAGTTATTTTCCATTAGGTGCTTAAAATCATGCCTGGAACATGAATTAAAAAATGCTAGTTGAAGGCCTCCTAATGAAATACCGGTACAGATGTAGAAGTTCAATCTGATGCAGTTGCTTTTATAAGCCGGGTTACGGTTATTACTTGCCACTGAGAAGTGGGACGGCTCTCCTCACTGTTTTTCATCTAATTCTACAGCTACTCCTTAATGGTGAGGCATTTTCTTTGACATGGTACATTCACATCCTGACAGGGACAAGAAGATGGCGTTAAATATTGGGACAAGAACAGCTTGGTCAACGGCATCCAGAAGGTGTCAAAAACAGCAAGATGGCGGTTGTAGGTGTGTAAGCAAAATAACCCACACTTTTTTTTTTTGATCCCCTCTGGATTGCCGATGTTTGTGTGACTACGTAGGATCCTGTCATACTTATATTGCTGAAAGTAGGCGGACTCTTGTGCCCCATTGATCAGTCAGCTTGCCTGGACAACTACTCACTTGACAGGCTCCATCTGCTCCGACACAGGGCCAAACTCATCCACCAGGGGTTCAGCCACAGCTACCTGGACTGGTGTGCTTTTCAGCCTGGATTAAACAAGGTCTGACCCACGTCAAGGTTCGTGGGGCTAACATTACGACAGAAAACCCCTGTCCGTTTTAAACACCGTCCTCCTTCAACCGCTATCCCTGATCACACACACAAAAAAAGGCAACTGAAGCTGAAAGCATGCCCGCCACTTGAAGAAAACGATTTTTTCCTCAAGAAAGCATTTTCCAGTCAACAACATCAAGAACATTTTACTGCGTACCTTCAAGGTTTACAAGCGACACAAACACAGCTAGGAGCTCCTGGTCAGTCTTTTGATGATAAGCTTAAGTTTGCTGCGTATATTTCTTACTTATCCTTCTTAAGAAAACCGAAGCTACTTTTCCCTGGCTTAATTTATCTTATCTGGCGCCCTCCAAATAGACCACAGTTCCCTGCTAGCATATGCACAAAGTAGGTTATTTGAGGACAATGAAGATTTAACCTGACATATTTGGAGGGTGCCAGATTTGGGAAGGTTATTTTGATTATCTTTTTTTAAAGGATGCATTTTTCTATAAGAAACGTTCTATAAGTAATATTCATAGCTCAAAATCAATGCTGTGGTGTATTTTTCAAGTTTTATTTAACACTTTAAGAGGTGCTTTTTTTTCAAACAAGTGTTCTCAGATTGATAATGGAGTTAAGATTTCAAGACAAGTAAACCACATTTAAAACTTTTTGTTTCCGTGGCTCTGGTTAAACCTAACCCTCCATTGATGGCCTATCTATCTGACAGAATTTCTCTGTCTCCAGTGACTTTCTATCGTTCCCCCCCCCTCCAAAGATTAAAAAGTTTTGTCCTTTTATGACTTCCCAAGATTTCTCCAAGTGTGTACGTGTACATAAATGCATTTGCATTTTAAAAATAGGGTTTTAAAAAAAACGTAAGCTTTATTATGAAAAATAATTTTTGAATCCCTACACATATGGCAAAAAAATTTGTGCAAACATTCCAAATTGGCTTCTTCTTGAGATTTTCAGTTGTAACAGAACTCAATAAATAATGTTACCGTTAAAGCCTTGAAATGGAAATTTACAAGCTGGCGGTCACGGACTCCTTATTTCCAGAGTCACATCACGTGCCATTTGACAACCGTCAGTATAAACCAAAGTCTGGGATATATATTAAATACTGTTTTGCAGTTATGCCATGATAACTGATTAACACTATATATATATATATTCTACAGCTTATCTACAACGAACGGGGTAAGACTTTAAATATAAATATATCCATTTCACCCTGTGAAATTGTGCGGCCACTTGTGAACCATGAATACGGACCCCAAACAACACAAGAGAACAATTTGGGATCGTCCTTGCGAAAACATACAACCTCCCTTAAATATTAAATATACATCTTTTACAAAGTTTGGGGTTATAAATAGAGACGATTTGCATAGGCCTCTTCGAGATACAGAGACAAGACTTATGGCTGAAGAGTTACACAAAAAGAAGGAGGAGGAGGAAAAAAAGAGCAACAGTATCATGTGTCCATCGCTTATAATTAATTGCCAGAACGAGAAGGTAGCCGCGTAGTCACCTATTCTTCGGGGAGACATCCAAAGGATACAATTTCTGTCAGCAACTTCCTAGACAGAGGCGACCGTCGGCGCCACCAGGAGAGGCCACAGGCTCGTGCAGATCGAGGCTTGAAGAAGCAATGCGCATTTTTAAAGAGGGTCAAATGGAGATTAGGAGAGGAAGCATCAGAAGATGTGCAGCCTTTGGTGCCTCCAGGCTCTCGCTGGGGCCTCCTGGCCAGGAAAGGGGCAGGCAAGCAGCGTCATGGGACAGGACACGGCAACGACACGGGAGAGCCCCACTCGGGCTACGTCTTTGGTTTAGGAAGCCGGGAGTGCCGATGCAAAGTCAGCCCCTCCCCGGGGCGAAGGGCTGGATCTCGGTTCTGTGGGCCATCTTTTGCTGGCATCAGTGGCTTCGAGGGGTTAGCCTGAAACCTCTGCTGCTCGGGAGTTATGACGGTTTGGGAGGTTGTCCTCTGCTTGGGGTGGAAGGAAATGGCCGGAGGGCGAAGTTTGGAGGTCCTCTGGGTTCTGCTGCTTGCAAGGGAGAAGTTGGACACAGACTGGAGTTGCGCCTGGCCACTCAGTGGAGGCACAATGGAGTCTCTCAAAGAGGTTGATGGAAGAGGCACTGGCACGGTCTGCTTTGGGGCTCGGAGAGCTCTTGACATCTTTGGTGGCGAAGCCTGGTTTGGCCTGGAGCTGTGGCTTTTTGCGGCTAGCCTGGCCTGCCCGTCCTGCCCGTTCCCCTGCAAGGCATTCCATTTCCGACCGGCTATGTCTTTCGCTTTTTCTCTGACCGTTTCGTTCTTGGTGGAATGTGCGTTCGCCAGGGAGTCGTCGTCGTCGTTCCGCTGTGTGTTTAAAGTGCTTGGTTCACGCTTGCTGTCAGTGCCGGAGCCGAGGGCCGCGTTGTCGTCTTTGTGGCCAACATGATCCGGTTGGTCCTGAGGAGGGGGTTCACTGCGAGCCACGGTGGGTGATGCTTTTGCTAGTTTTCCCTGGCTGAGGTCTGCGGAATGGGGAAGGCGGCTGGAAGGCTGTAGTACTTGAGGCTATAGGGGAAACATCACACGCCAACAGATTAGGAAAAGACAGAATGGAAATCTTACGGGTCTCTGCTTAAAAATTAATTTTTGTGTTCAAAGCTTATGAGCAAAGGGCAAAGGAACCAACATTTTCCATGCCTGTACAAGGACACCAACGGAATAAGCTATTGTAGTCGAAATTCATTGTTATATTTAGGTCTGTATGTAATTTATACAATACCAATACCCAACTGGACTCTTATTATTGTTTCTTAGTCATCTCTATTTTTGCCTTCTAGCCCAGAGGTCATTCAAGGGGGCTAATACTAAAACATGAAATAATATCAGCTAAAAACAGTTAAAATCAACTCGTCTTCAAACTGGAAAAGGTGGGTAAAAAGGAGAAGCTGAACTTTTTTCCTAAAAGCAGTTGAAAGACTCTTTTCCTGAAGTGAGAGTTGAAAGCAGATCCCAAGGAATTATCTTCCATACCAGTAAACCAGTGTCGGAAACTGAGGGCATCGTCTTCATTTGACAGGGGTCTTTACTGGTTCAGACGAATTGGGCGACCCCTCCAAATATTTCATCCATTAGGCGGTGGGGTCTCCAACCGTGGCAACTTTAAGACTTGTGGACATTAACTTCCAGACTTCCCCAACCAGCCATGCTGGCTGTGGAATTCTGGGAGTTGAACTCTACAAGACTTAAACGTTACCAAGCTTGGAGACCCCTGTATTAGAGCAGAAAAACTGGCCTACTCCTGTTGTTCTGTCACAATAGCAGATGTTAACTGTGCCACAATTAAATACCGTATAAGCAAATTTAACCACGTGAGCACGGTCTTCCCAAGATCCATTGGCTGAAGCTTATTATTTGCAAGGGTATGTCGATTTATTAGATTAATCTGACTTTGAAATCTCCATAATGTGTTTCAAAACTGTTAATGGATGGAAGGCTTAGTTAGAAGGTTACCTAGGCTGAGTTAATAAGCTATGTTTTAATGCACAGTATGCAAAACGTGGGATTAGTACAGTAGTTCTGCTTCACAATCATTATCTCTCAGAAACCATGACAAATATAAGGAGAAAATGCCATAACTTGGTGAATGAGTAAATAGGATACAGGCCCGAGAAAGATCTCTGCCTCAGATCTCAAAGTTATCACAAGATAAAACAGATAGTAAAGTACATCATTATATTCCCTGTATTTTGGACTCATTTTAGCACTGTGCATCCTTAATTAATTAATGTGGTCTGATTTCAATAGATATATATTTACCATTTTCTATACGCCATGTACCCACCTGCATAGATGTGATGTTAGAAGACATGCAACTGTTGCAGATGGCAAATACAGACCAGAGTGACTTGCAAACAGAAAACATACAACACAACATAAACGCAAACAGCCCTCAACATACAGTAGTCCCACACAAGCCCCTGCTTGTATCAATCCCTGAAGGCTTTGGGGGGGGATATTATTTTTTTGCTCGTGTAAAAAAATGCTCTCTTCCATTTCAGGATTTTAACAGTTACCCAATGGAAGATAATAAAATAATTGTTCAACCCTTTTACCTCACCATGGACCAGGCAGTATTACACACAAATACAAAATGATTAATTTTTCTCCAGGAAAATCTTTCCCTACCATATACAGCTACTGAAGGTTACCTTCCTCTTTATATAATAAAACACTGCCACCACTGTGGGGTGACAAAATGGAATTTGATCAGTACAAGGAAGAAAATTATGTACTAGTATTTGACAGTAAACGGGACAGAATGAAACAGCTTGATTACAGCAAGCCTCAATTTATCCCCAATTCCCAAAAAGAAAATAGGTAAAAATACATAAAAATGCTGCAAAGTAAATGCTATTTGCTATTTGTTGAAAAACAAAACGAAACAAAACATATGCCTAATTACTCATGTTCTTAAACAAATGTCTTAGTAAGGCCACACTTGGAATACTGCATCCAGTTTTGGTCACCACGATGTAAAAAAGATGCTGAGACTCTAGAAAGAGTACAGAGAAGAGCAACAAAGATGATTAGGGGACTGGAGGCTAAAGCATATAAGGAAAGGTTGCTGGAATTGGGAATGTCTAGTTTAACGAAGAGAAGGACGAGGGGGGACATGATAGCAGTCTTCCAATATCTCAGGGGCTGCCCCAAAGAAGAGGGAGTCAAGCTATTCTCCAAGGCGCCTGAAGGCAGGACAAGAAGCAACGGATGGAAACTGATCAAGGAGAGAAGCAACCTGGAACTAAGGAGAAACTTCCTGACAGTTAGAACAATTAACCAGTGGAACAACCTGCCTCCAGAAGTGGTGAATGCTCCAACACTGGAAGTTTTTAAGAAGAGACTGGACAGCCATTTGTCTGAAATGGTATAGGGTTTCCTGCCTGAGCAGGGGGTTGGACTCGATGACCTCCAAGGTCCCTTCCAACTTTTATTATTATTATTATTATTATTATTATTATTATTATTATTATTATTATTATTATTATTATTATTATTATTATTANCCATTTGTCTGAAATGGTATAGGGTTTCCTGCCTGAGCAGGGGGTTGGACTCGATGACCTCCAAGGTCCCTTCCAACTTTATTATTATTATTATTATTATTATTATTATTATTATTATTATTATTATTATTATTATTATTATTATTATTATTATTATTATTATTATTATTATTATTATTATTATTATTATTATTATTATATATGTGAGTTAGATCCAGATACTGTTCTGTTCCTAAAGAATGTCTCCATGAAACTAAATTAGTTATTAGTGTACGGTGACCTACGATCAAAAGGAATTCTAAGCCTCAAAAGCATTAGAGCTGGTTTTTGCCTGGTAAAATCTAATTTTGGGAGAAGAAGAGGGAGGAGACATCAGATGCAAAGGTTTGACAGTATGTTCAACTGCAATAATTTAAATACAAGTTGTTAAATTAAGCAGCCTTCATTTCTAAATAAGAACCGACAGGTTGACACTCAGCTTCACAGATTGTTCAAATAAAATCTATTTAGATTTTTTCCCTCTCTCTCTCTTCTGCTTGATCTACAAAACATTTCTCCTTGAGAGAGCCAGAGACAAAACTAGTTGACTCACACTTATAAAGAGAGCATGTTTTGGAAGAAGAATTAAATAGGGGGGGGGGGGATAACCGGATCAATTTTCTCCTAATGGGTAAGAGTGTCTAATCGAATTGGCGACAGGAGAATGGAGGAAAGAGAAGGAAAGAAATAGATAAAAGGGTGTGTATAAGGAGGGGTATCCCTAGATATCTCCCACTCACCCAGTTCTGAAAGAAATGGGGAGGAAGAACAGAAAATAAAGGCTCAACTTTTCCAACTCTCTTTGATTGAATTTCTACTTCTCCAGCAACTGAAAGAAGTTACTGCAAGTTTATTTAAAGAAAAAAAAAAGGCAATCCTGCTTTCTGGGGTATGGTGGGAAAGTTCCCATCTGTTTTTCAGCTCCTGTCTGGTTAAAAGCAGATCCTGTTTCGTGCCAGGAAGGAACACACCTCCTTCAGCAATTCCTTGCTGCCCAACTGGTCGATTTACTGCCTCAAATGCAGAAAACGTGCATCTTCTTCTTTTGACTGAAGAATCCCCAACCGCTATTTTAATCCAGTGATCTTCACAATCCTGGTCAAAAATAGCCAGGGAACAGATAAGACCCTCCTGG
The DNA here is from genome assembly GCF_001527695.2 of Protobothrops mucrosquamatus. Lineage (NCBI taxonomy): Eukaryota > Metazoa > Chordata > Lepidosauria > Squamata > Viperidae > Protobothrops > Protobothrops mucrosquamatus. Next base: position 8,013 of record NW_015389737.1, on the reverse strand, counting down.
TTCATTGTAGGCAGGAAGTGTCAATTCTGATAGTGCCAAAACAGTTGTCTCAACACTTTAATTATCCTCTGCATCTCCTTATTCAAATTTTCTGTCTTCAACTCTGACTCAACTGGGCAAGGTCTGGTTGGGTGGGGAGAGCAGCTCCCACTGCTAGGAATTCCACTGGCTGGGAAACAACACAGAATAGACCTAATGTATCTTCTTTTCATAGTCATGGTCCTTGACGGAAAGCCATCAATTTGCATAATTAGCGAGACTGCTTTCCTTGTACAATTAAGCTGGCTATCTAGATCTTGTCCAAACCATGTCTTAAAAACAGGAAACTGGTTGTGGTGGGGCCCAAATGTGGTCAATGTGGTTGGAAGACTCTGAAGGACAATTTATCACATTAGGGAATGTCTCTTGTTTTTCTATCATTGTTGTTCTCGTCTTTTGAAGCTAAGTAATCATTATATTTATAGGAATAAATCCAATTCAGGGGAACTCCTGAGAAACCAGGCATCAGTCATATATATACATGTATACATATATACATAGACAGTACTGGCCAAAATTGTGGAAACCTTTTGGGAAAAGTGTATTTTTGAGGTTGGATGGCTAATAACACCACTTTTTTTGGGGGGGGGGAGTGGTACCATAAAATTATATATCAATGGAAATATAATTTAATCGAGAATGTAATGCAACATAGTTTGTTCAATTATCTGTACTGTATTCTATGAAAAGTTATAGTCAAATAACCAGAAAAAGGAAGCACAACTTGCTTAGGTTGATCTCAGGTAGCTTTCCTTCATCCGGTTGTAGCCAATGAGCGTGAGTGTTTAGAGAGCCAATCGGGTGTCATCTTGTTTTGGCAATGAGCCAATCAGATCACAGTAGGATTGAGTTCTCTGCAAGACAGGCGAGAAAGGGCTGGCGGAGGGAGGCGGCCGGGAGAGTTGGCAGAGGACAAAGAGGGGGCGGCTGTACCCGGGCAGGCTGTGCGGGGTGAAGCTTAAAGAAAGCACCTCCAGCGGCAGCGTGGAGCTGTTTGCCATCACTTCCCCCTGGCTCCAAAACGGCAGAGGGGGACCGGGCCTACCCCGCCCATCCCATCCCATCGGCCGCAGCATGGCAGTCCAGCTCAGGAGGGGAGCGGAAGGTGGCCAATCAAGGAATGGCCTGGCGGGGGGGTTCTGATGTACCGATAAGTGGGTGCAGGGTGCGTGGGACAGCTCCACCTCCTCCCTCACCTCGTGGTGGCAGAAGCGCAATGTGCCACGTGGCCTCCTGCCGCGAGCGGCCGCAGAAGTGGGCCGGCAGCCACATGGGCTGCTGGACGGGGCTGTCGGTACTGCCACCGCGAGGCGACGCAGGTGTCACAAAAAATATAAGACATCCCCCAAATTAAGACCTAATGCCTCTTTTGGAGGCAAAAATAATATAAGACAGTGTCTTACTTTCGGGGAAACACAGTACTGTCACTAAGTGTTGTTGTCACGTGACATTGCACTTTACAATTGCATGGTTTAATAATGGCAATTCTAGTCCCAATTGCTATTGTAACTCAAGGACTATTTACGTATCAGTGGAGTGTGAGCTAAGAGTTACTAGCAAACGTGGTGGCTTTTTCCATTTGTTAAAAAAAAAAAAGTCCAACATTTGGGGTGGCGAGCAATCGATACACAGAAAGAATTTTAGGGAGTGGTCCAACAATTTAAGAGATGCAAGTCCAGAACTGCTTAGCTAAGAGAAGGAGTCTCTTTTCCACCAAAATTGTATTTGTCAGAATCATGAGGTAGTCTAGGCCAGGGGTAGGCAACCTTGGCTCTTTTATGACTCGTGGACTTCAATTCCCAGAATTCCTGAGCCAGCCATGCTGAGGGGAAAGGGAGAGGTTTCCAAGCTGAGCCATGCTGGCTCAGGAATTCTGGGAGTTGAAGTCCACACAAGTCATAAAAGAGCCAAGGTTGCCTACCCTTGGTCTAGGCCTTCTGCTTTTGTAGCAGAGAGACATTCCCTTAATGTAAGGATGAAAGAAAACACAAGTGAGCCATTTCGGAGCACTGAAATATTCCAGTGGAGTTACTGTAGTCTAAAATTCAATTTAGGTGCAGCCAAAGAAGTCATAATTCATAAAAAAAGAGTATAGTGATAGCATCTTTGGGAACATTTGTTACTGACACTGGGAAAAAGCAGGTTTTCTAGGAAAGAAACATGCTCATCTCTCTCAAGATGCACTATTATAAAAAAATACCCAACGTACACAGACAAGCACGGTCACATCCTGTGATGGCTGGTTCCACAGTTCCCATTAAGAGGCTCCATAATCAAAAATTTATGAACAGATTCACCACTTAAACACCTACAGTAACTTGGGAACTGCTTCAAAATTTGTGTAGGTTTACATATAGTGGAGCGTATGCTCATATATCAGTGATGGCGAACCTTTTAGAGACCGAGTGCCCCAAAACCGCCTCGCCTCTGCCCCGCCCCTACTTCTCCTGCCCGCAGGGCCACCCACCACCTCCACGGCCCACCACAGCAGACCGCCGTGGCGGCCCAGCAGTGTCATGGCGGCCACGCCCTCTGTCTGTGCCCCGCAGCATCATCTGTACGCGATGGGGCATGAGGGCGGAGTCTTGTCCCCACTGCCTGGCTGCCATGTCCTTGGCTGCGCTGCTCTGCACAGGCTGCGCCTGGAGCGACTCTCCTCTGGGGGGGCTGCTGGTGAGGAGGGGGCCACGGGGGTGGCGGGGGTGGGGCGACAGTGTGCGTGCCCACAGAGAGAGCTCTGAGTGCCGCCTCTGGCACTGTGCCATAGGTTCGCCACCACTGTCATATATAACGTGTTTAAAACATACGAGCTTAAAATGTGATTTAAGCTTATCAATGATAAGATAAACTCAGAAGGAATCTGGTAGCATTGTTTCTGATTTAATAAATGTTTACTCAAAGACCTTTGAATAAAATTGGTTAAGTTGGATAATATGCCACTAGAATTCTTTTGAGTTTGGCTACCGTACACTAATATGGCTCTCATCCCAAAATGTTTTTGATTTCATTAAACACTGTAAGAGCAGACTTTTCCTATTTATGCAATATGAAAAAAACAGGACAAGAGCATGCACAAATCTGATCTGCATGCACCATGCAGAGAGCAAGCACGACAGAGAAGACACAAAAGGAGAGGTTGGGGGAAAAATCTAAAGTTGTACTGTACCACGCTTTATCACAGAAGTAATGGACTAACTTCTCAACTCCTTGCCAATAGCACAAGAGGAAGCAGAGACAAAAACAAAAAACAAAAAAAGACAAGGACAATGATATCAGAGGACCAAGATGCAGTAATGAGCCAGTGCCCCGATTAAGGACATTCTCTTTACATATTGTGGTTGCCACAATGCAGATTCCCCCAAGGTCAAAAAAGGCAAACAGAGGGCATCTTTTAAATGCAACCATACCTACTCACCTTTATCCAGATCTGAGAATGCAACTACATCCGGTCATCCAATGGATCCTGCCCTCACATCTTGCTTTCAGGGGCCATCGCATAATTTTATCATGTCCACCTTTATCCGGCTTCAAAGCTTCTATGTGTAATACTACAAATCCATATCCCCCTTTGTCTGACTATTTCTGTGCTTCATAATTTTCTAAAGTGTAAGTATACTGCTCAGCCTCCAATTATCTTTGGATAACTTCTTGAACTAAACATCTGCTGTGCTATATTCTTGAACTACAACCCCCATCAGCCTCAGACAATGGACAATGGGAGGGGAGGGATTTTGTAATTCTTATGGAGTTACACTCTGCCTTTAAATTTATACAAGCTGAAAAGCTGCTTAATGGATAAGTTCTCCCAGCAACCATTACACATACAGGGCAATTTGCAAACAAACTTCCATTTAGTTATCAATGACAGACACTCACAGATACAGAACTTTTATTATACACATTAGAAAACTACAACATTACATTAGTTTTCGACATAATCGCCATTCAAATTGAGGCAATTGTCATAATGTCTTGCAAGGTTTGAAATTCCTTAGTAGGAGTCACTTGGCGCCAAAACTGGGCTATGGGGGGTGATCAAAAACATCCCAACAGAACTGCTTCAAAAGTCGTTGGGTGCGTCTAGCGGTGTGCGGGCGAGCATTATCGCAAACCAACACCACACCGGAAGTCAGCCGGCCCCGATGATTGTTATGGATGGCTCGTCTTGAGTTTTCATAACGTTTCACAGTAGACTTCTGAACTGATGGTCGAACCACACTCCATGAACTTCACTAGCAGTTACTCCTTTGGTATCTTCACGTTTGGTGGGATTTTCTATGGCACCACTTCTGGTGTGGTGTTGGTTCACAATAATGCTTGCCCGCACACCGCTAGACGCACCCAAGAACCTTTGAAGCAGTTCCGTTGGGATGTTTTTGATCACCCCCCCATAGCCCAGATTTGGCGCTGAGCGACTACTACTAAGGAATTTCAAACCTTGTAAGATGTTATGACAAGTACAATTTGAGTGGCGATTATGTCAAAAAGTAATGTAATGTTGTCATTTTCTAATGTGTATAATAATAGTTCTGTATCTGCGAGTGTCTATCATTGATAACCAAATGGGGTTTTATTTCCAAATTGCTCTCGTACAAGAGCTAAGAATCTCTAATGAAAAGTTGTAAGTTCTCGTGATATTCTAATTTATTGGAGTCAATTTTGCATGGAAATATTCTTCCTGATAAATTTTAATAATATGCACAACAAATGCAGCTGATAAAATTAGGATCCCCAAGACAAGGGCGTCAAAGCACCAATAGCACTGGTTCAATCTCTCTTCTCCAAATTTTTAAAAACAATTATTTTTTTGCTTTTTAAATGGAGATATTGCAAACTTCAGCTTACTGTTTTTAAGAAATAAAATTTAAAAAGTGGGTAGTTCCTTGAAGTAAGAAGAAAGTGATAAGGAATTTTGCTGTCTTCCTTTTCTGTCTGGGGATCCTACCTCTGGATATTTTTTTCTCTTAAACACACCACTGGAATTCTGGAAGACCATCTTTACGCCAATTCTTGGCTCTCTAAAATTTCCCAAAATAGACCCCAACAACAGCAACCCAATAAGACCAGTGGCAAGACATGCTGTTTTACCCAAGCAAAAAGCCAATTCCCCATCCCTAATCAAAGGACAGTTCTCAGTTTAAATTCTGTTTCTAAGTCTAGAAGACTGAGTGGCCTAAAAATTAAGTCTACGGTTAGGTGGCAAATCCTAGCCAACTTTGTCAGATTCCCAAAATTTAAACAGGGTCAGATCTGGTTGGAATTTGATGAAACCTCAGAGCTACAGACTAGTTTGGGATGTTGGAAAAACAGCAGAACAGCAGAGGAAGATAGTGAGAAACCTCTGTTGCCAACAAATTGTAGAATTTTTTTTAAAAAAAATAGCATTATATTACTTTGGTGTGGAACAATGAGAATCATTTTAGCTACATTAATAAGTCGTTTTTTGTTTTTGCAGATGTCTAAGTCAATATATGTATCTACTATTATATACGTTTCTTTTGCTTTATGTATTTTTTTTTCATTTGTTCCAGTACAGAAGCAGTGACAGTAAAATAAAGAATGATTATCAGTCTAATTGCTAATATAAAATATTTCAAATTGTTGCTTTTAGCCAAAGAAAACCTATTTATAATCGGGATACGGCTTCAGCTAACTGGAACCCTTTGGAGACATTCATTCAGCTATTAATCCTTCATATGGTCAGATCCAAATATAATAAAATGGCCACCTCTACTGCACAGTTTTCTGTGGCATCAAGTTCAGGAATGGACTGTGAAAAGATCAGCACTATAATGATCACGCCTCTGTAGAACTTCAAAAAAGACTGTATTGGGGCCAGTTTTTGCCAATTCCCAAATTCTTAACTGTTAATCCAGGCTAGCTAGTCACTAGTTAACACCCTCTTAAACAAATTATATCAGCTAAATCTAAATAACTATCAGGATTTGTTTTGCCTAGCTGTTTCTGCTTAGTCTAAATCCATCTGTATAGCAGATCAAGAAATGGGCAACACTCAGTTTAAAACCATGGTGTAAGGCTGGTTTGTTAGTCTTGGCTTGTGTTTTAACTATGGAAGAAATAAATCTTGCTAATTGATAGAGATGCAAGCCAAAAAGCGCATTAAAAGGCTTTGTTGGTTCTTTCTTACTGAGATTCCATATTCTCCATGTTGACGTTCTCCTTCCTAAGCTAGAGGTGGAGAATTTAACCTCCACGTCCTTCTTTTCAAAAGGGCACAACTCAAAAGCAAAACATTAATCCGGAAACTAAATACATCCCACTGGAAATCTCCCTCTCCAAACACGATAAACACCACACCTGAAGAGGCTACATTCAGGAATAAGCAGAAGACACTGTAGGAAGAGCAGCCCAGCTAAACAGGCATTGATTCAATTTGTCTGCAAAACTGTAGCTTGTTCAACAAATTGGGGGTTAAAATAAACATTAGCTTAAGTGTGACATATTCACTAATTTCTCCCCATCTTCTGAAACTCTTTCCGTACTTAAATATGACAAACAAGTTCACCAATATTGTGCTCTGTGTCAGGTATTGCTGACAGTTGCCATGGGTGCCCCTACTGAGTTTGCTGTTGTTAGTTGCGAAGCCGTGTCCGACCCATCGCGACCCCATGGGCAATGTTCCTCCAGGCCTTCCTGTCCTCTACCATCTTCTGGAGTCCATTGAAGCTCACGCTTACTGCTTCAGTGACTCCATCCAGCCCCCTCATTCTCTGTCGTCCCCTTCTTCTATTGCCCTCAATCTTTCCCAGCAGAATAGAATAGAATAGAATAGAATAGAATAGAATAGAATAGAATAGAATAGAATAGAATAGAATAGAATAGAATAGAATGGAATGGAATGGAATGGAATAGAATAGGAATTTTTTGTTGTTGTTAGTTGCGAAGTCGTGTCCGACCCATCGCGACCCCACGGACAACGTTCCTCCAGGCCTTTCTGTCCTCTACCATCTTCTGGAGTCCATTGAAGCTCACGCCTACTGCTTCAGTGACTCCATCCAGCCACCTCATTCTCTGTCGTCCCCTTCTTCTATTGCCCTCAATCTCTCCCAGCATTAGGCTCTTAACATGGTCCAATACAAAACATTGAAATACGGGGGTGACTGGAGGAATACAAGCTGTTAAAACGACAAAAAAAACTATATTTCTTGGTTTTCACATTTTAAACCATCTGACATGTTCTTACTTTGGAGATCGGTTTTCTATAACCTGAGTATATTAAAACTTATTAAGTCTGTAATAAGGCTTTGTTTTTTAGTTTTTGCACATCTGCAGTATTGCTTTTAAACTTTCCCTTGTAATAACGTAATAATCCACAAAAAAATTCTATTCTCTCATCAGAACGCAACAATTCAGCGAGAATGCGGTTTCTATTGTGCATTAAGGACAAGGATACAAAAAAAAAAAACCATTTTAGTTCAAACAGTTACAAGTTAATAGGTAATATTAATGCATGCAGAATTCAAAAGGCTACTTCTTAGCTGTTACGTGTTTTTTTGAGGAAAGACCCCCCTTGGAGAAACATACACGCGTAGCTCGAAGCAAAGCTTAATTCTCCAAAGAAAGCAAAGTGCCGTGTGTTATTAAAATAACGGCTTGCCACGAATGTATCTACGCAAATATTTTTGCAAGGAAACTGGGGTGGTGGGTATGCATGCCAATAACACGGAGGAACACACGGCCACACATTTCAAAAAAGCCACGGGGAGGGGCAGGAGGCAGGAGGACAAGCAAATTATATTTTGCAGGAGAAAAGAAAATAAACCTTCCAGACCGATTGAAGGTCCATTATAAAACTGTTTTCCATCCGGTCGTCAATGGCAGTTTTATAATAACAACTTTATTGTCACTTTGAATGTACACCAAAGTGTAAGTGAAGGAGGCAGAGAGAGGGGTTAGGGATTGCCCGGTGTGCTTGCAAGGGAGAGCAAAAGAGAGCTGAGCAACGGGAAGAAG